>NC_133813.1:1015238-1020238 GCF_043250625.1 Sebastes fasciatus
CCGTCCGGGACCCACCATGTCGTTGATGTTGCCGTGGTGACCGGCAAACTTCCTGACGATCCGCCTGGTTTCTATGTCGACCACCAGCAGTGTGAAATCATCCAGCGCTAAGGCTAACATCCCGCTAACACAGAAAAACACAACAACGCTGTTAGCTACCTTTGTTAGCAGCATGCTAACTGTTAGCTACCTTTGTTAGCATCATGCTAACTGTTAGCTACCTGTCTCTGTGTAGCATCATGCTAACTGTTAGCTACCTTTGTTAGCAGCATGCTAACTGTTAGCTACCTGTCTCTGTGTAGCATCATGCTAACTGTTAGCTACCTTTGTTAGCAGCATGCTAACTGTTAGCTACCTTTGTTAGCAGCATGCTAACTGTTAGCTACCTGTCTCTGTGTAGCATCATGCTAACTGTTAGCTACCTTTGTTAGCATCATGCTAACTGTTAGCTATCTTTGTTAGCATCATGCTAGCTGTTAGCTACCTGTCTCTGTGTAGCAGCATGCTAACTGTTAGCTACCTTTGTTAGCATCATGCTAACTGTTAGCTATCTTTGTTAGCATCATGCTAGCTGTTAGCTACCTGTCTCTGTGTAGCAGCATGCTAACTGTTAGCTATCTTTGTTAGCATCATGCTAACTGTTAGCTACCTGTCTCTGTGTAGCAGCATGCTAACTGTTAGCTACCTTTGTTAGCAGCATGCTAACTGTTAGCTACCTTTGTTAGCAGCATGCTAACTGTTAGCTACCTTTGTTAGCAGCATGCTAACTGTTAGCTACCTGTCTCTGTGTAGCATCATGCTAACTGTTAGCTACCTTTGTTAGCATCATGCTAACTGTTAGCTATCTTTGTTAGCATCATGCTAACTGTTAGCTACCTGTCTCTGTGTAGCAGCATGCTAACTGTTAGCTACCTTTGTTAGCATCATGCTAACTGTTAGCTATCTTTGTTAGCATCATGCTAACTGTTAGCTACCTTTGTTAGCAGCATGCTAACTGTTAGCTACCTGTCTCTGTGTAGCAGCATGCTAACTGTTAGCTATCTTTGTTAGCATCATGCTAACTGTTAGCTACCTGTCTCTGTGTAGCAGCATGCTAACTGTTAGCTATCTTTGTTAGCAGCATGCTAACTGTTAGCTACCTGTCTCTGTGTAGCATCATGCTAACTGTTAGCTACCTTTGTTAGCATCATGCTAACTGTTAGCTACCTTTGTTAGCATCATGCTAACTGTTAGCTACCTGTCTCTGTGTAGCAGCATGCTAGCTGGTGCTGCATGTAGCTTCAGCTGCTCTTCCTGTTTCCTGCTCTTGAAGCGCCAGAACTTGAGCAGCCAATCAGAGCCTGCGGTGAGCGTCAGCTGGTTCAGGGTATCCGTGGCGACGCCGCGCACCGCCCCGCTGTGAGCTGGAACAGAAAGGGGCGGAGTTAATGACAGACAGACACAGAATGGACCAATCGCAGACGAGAAAAGGTGAACACACCTTTCTCATCGTCGCCATAGCAACCGCGGTGCAGGCCGGACTGCAGGTTGTAGACGTCGACGCGGCCGCATGACGAGCCGATCGCAGCAAAGTTGCCACAGGAAGTGATGTCGACAGCCTGACAACAGAGACAGGAAGTCACGTGACCCTCAGAGAAAGTAGTGGGAGGAGCTTAGAAAAAACACAGGTGTGAAAGTGCCGTTACCGTGGCGATGCCATTCTTGCGATCGGCCGGCGGCTGCAGGTGATGAGCTCCCATGGTGCACCGCTGGTAGTTCCACGTGGTGGTTGCTAGGCGACCACGATGACACGCGACGATGCCGTCCCAGTCTGACTGACGAGCAGCGGCTGTAAATCATCGGAGAGAGAACATGTTGAAATTGGACTTTTTCTCGATGGCGTTCTGTGTGTGTGTTAAGTTCGTGTCGGAGCGCCCACCGGAGGAGAACGCCGTGATGGCAGGAAGACGCAGCTCCTCGTAGGACAACCCCTTCTTCTTCTTCTGTTCCTTCTTCTTGTTGATGGAGCCTGAACAAAAACACGACCACACGGAACATTACGTTTCATCCAGACTCCTCATCACGTTCTCGTCTCTCAGCAGAAGCACAGAAGTCCAACATGAGACCTCGTCTGATTGGCCGAGAGCTGCTCAACCAATTCAGCTCAAACAAATCCATCAATAATAAACAAATAGTTATTTTCAGTTTCACCAGACTCCCTCCACATTGAATGGGAACTGATACGGAGAGAAAGAAAATCCTGTTTTACTAAATACATTCAGGTTTTTGGTTGTTACCATGGATACCAAATCAAACGGAAGCCTCTGGCCAGTCACACAGCAGTTCGGTTTGAGACTCGAGACGTCGTTCTCGTTAAAATCATTGATCTTTTAAACCGAGTCTGGTTGAAGGGCTGAACTGACCGTGACCCAGGTTCTTGTTGAATCGCTCGTGGACGGTGGAGAAAGACTGCAGCGTCCCGTCCTGACCTGCAGCGGACAGAAAACACATCTCGTTTATGTTCTGTTCATTTATTTTATAATATATTGTCCAATATGTAAACAATACAGAAAATATAATTGACACATATAAGTCATTTCAAATATAAAGAGAATCCAGAGCAAAGAATAAAGCTAACTGCAAAAATATGAAATTTTGTTTCATAACTTGATTAAATAAATAAATTAACCTGAAAAAAGGAAACTATTAAAAGTTGAACTAAAATAATGAAAACATGTCATATAATAACAATATAATATAATAATATCATCACATTGTTAAATCAAATAAAAACATTAAAATGAATGATGTTTATGTACCAGCACTGAGGAGGTTTTTTCCGTCGTTGCCGTGGTGATGGATGGTGGTGGGCGGGGCACTGTGGCCCTGACGACTCCGCAGCAACCTGGCTCCGCCCCCCTCCTGGTCAAATATCCACACCTGAAAAAAAATATATGAATTTATTATTACAAGTCGTAATAATAAAGAGTAATAAAGAGATCTAAAATAAAAATATATTTAAAAAATAAATCTATAAACTATCAAAAAGAAAAGAAATAATAAAATAGAAATGATTATAAATATTATAAATAAAAGAAAAAAGTAATAATCAGTTTTATATAATTATTATTATATATTATTTAATATTTTATATAGTTTATCGGTTTTACCTTGATGGCATTGTCGGCTCCGTTTGTGACCAATAGCGGCTCTCCGTGCAGGAAGGTTGCCGCGGCGATGGCTGTGCTGTGGGCGTGTCTCTGCTGAGTGACCAGCTGACGGCGTTCCAGATCCCAGAATGCAATGTGGCCCTGAGGACTGCCGGACGCCACGATGGGAGGACCGTCTGAGACAGAGAGAGAGACACTGTTTAACAGACGGGCTTCACTAGATACAACCAAGAGGTTTTGGTGCTTCACTGGAGTTTGTGTTGAAGTCTGAGTCTGAACAGCGGAGACACACGAGAGACCATGAGACACCGACCAGCAATGATTTATACGTGGAAGAAGTTACAAACAGTCCCTTTAAGTGAAGGATCTGAATCCTGTCTGACCTGCCAGGCAGCGTTTGCTGTTACATCTGTACCTGTTCTGAAAGCGAGCGAGCTGATTGGTCCCCAGTCCTGCGTGAAGCTCATCAGCGTCTCGTCCAATCGGATGTTGTGAATGATGATGCGTCCCGTCGCCGTGCCGACGCCGACCACGTCCACCGCGGGACTCTGGGAAATTACATTTTTATTATTATTCAATAGATGGAAAAAAATTTATTCATAATTATTTTCTTTTCAAAATAAAATCAATAATTAATAAATGACATCTATGAGCAACATTCAGTTCACTTTATTTACAGTTTAATAATAGTCGTCATAAATCATCATTTATTTCTTATATTGTTTGAAAGTATTTATAATTAAATACTTTTGTACATCAATAAACAGATTTGATTCGATTTTAAATATAATAAAAATTAAATAAAAGCAAACATTAACAATTACAGTTAAATAACACACTTATTTATTTTTTCCTTTACTCTGTTTTATGTTTTTTGAGTGAAACATTCCTCAAAATAAAATATTTTTTTCTAAATAAAAAAAGTGGATAATATATATATATATATATATGTATATATATATATGTATATATATATATACATATTAATCAGTACAAATACGTGATTAGCCTGAGTTATTAGTGTATTAGTGAGCAACAGAGCGCTGAGTGACGGACCTGCTGCAGAACTGTGACTCCTGCTGACCAGCCGGGGAATGTGAACAACAACTTACTGAAAACACAGAAACACAACATCAAAAACAAAAACAACGACATTAAAAACTGAATGAAAGATGATTTAATTATTATTGAGGAAGACGTTGTGTTTAGATTTGAATAAAGATCTTAGTTGAACTAATAGAACACAGTATTCTGTGAGCTGCTGCTTCTTATTTCAGGTGTTTCTTTGATGGACGTCTGAATGGACTGAACACAAACAGGATGTTTACCCTTTAGGGGTTTCACAATAAAAGCTGAGAGACCCGTTAGCCTGGATGCTAACATGCTAACATGCTCACCTGGTCTTGATGTTCCAGAGCTGCAGTGCACCCTGGGAGCTTCCAAGCAGCACCTTGTTCAGGTAGGTGCTGGGGTGCATCATGGCCGACACGTCGAAGGTGACGGGGTCAAACTGCAACCGCAGGTAGATTTCTGAGAAAGAGAGAGCAATGCATGATGGGTAAGAGGACAGGTAAAATAAAGAAGCAGACAGTGAGTGACAGTAAGCGAAGCCCCCCCCCTCACCTCCTCCCTGGACGTCCCACACGATGACATCACCGCCGCTGTCGGCTGAGATCAGCTGATCACCCAGAGGAAGCAGCAGACGCACTTCCTGTCCGTGTCCATGGTAACGCATCACCACCTGTACGGATAGCAGACGGGGTCAAAACACTTTTCATTCTATTATTTACACATTTGTTGTTATTTTATTTTATTCTGTTTTTTAAAGCATCAAATAAAAATAAATCTATA
>NC_133813.1:1022738-1187738 GCF_043250625.1 Sebastes fasciatus
ACAACAAGACCACGAGAACCCAACCGGACACACGGAACCCAACCGAGGCAGGAAACACATGGAGGAGGGCCGAGGAACTAAGTCCGACCGGAAACAACAAACACCAGCATCAAGGTTCCGCTCAGAGGACGAAGGTTCCGTCTGCAGCAGAAAATAAACATCAGAGCATAGAAACCAAAAGCATTTTAATAAATTAAAAAATAATAGATAACACTATATATTATATTAAATATATATATTAAATAAATATATTTTAAATAATAAATCATGTACTATAAACAAAAATGTTGTTTTGGTTTAATCATTAAAAATCCAAACTCATAAGATGATTTTCAATAAAACGTATAAAACCTACACAGTAAGCTGCTTGTGAGGCCGTTTCAGAGCGCTTAACTTACATGTATTATTCATGATGATTCTATATATTCACATTTATATTTGTAAGAAACATGTTTGCAGATTAATCTGAACAAGCAGCATCGTCTCCACTGAGAGCTCATTTCATTTTATTTTATTTCACATGAAAACAAATTTACAGCAAAAAAAACCTCTTCAGAGTTCAAATTTTATTTTTCTGCGGCACAAGTGCAAAGTTTCAACATGTGACATTAACAACAAAAACACAACAAAATATAAACAAGTGCAGATTCAGTGATTTTAGCTGAAGTTTAAAAAATAAACCAACACTGAATAACTTTTATTTTATTTTAATTTGCATCTTTCAGACTGACGTAAATGTTGCATCTATTTCCAAACATTTATTTTTGAAAAATCAAACACCAAACTCAGTCCCTTTTAACTGATCAATTTCTTTTTCACACATTTAATTTGAATATTGATTTAAATATTTATGAATCACATTTAATTTCATCTAAATCTACATTTATTTTAATACATTCCATTTTTACAACTTTATACAAATAAAAAGTGGCTTCACGTTCTCTTAAATTTGCTGTTGATGATATTTCACTCTGTAGATATTCATGTGTGTCGATACTTCTATTATGTATATTTTTAACACAGGATCATGAGGTCATGCTTTCATGCTGGAACAGGATCTGCATTTCTATGGCAACACACAACCACCACGACATTTTGTTCGAAGGCAGGAAGTGACACAAACGTTCAGTCAACACGTGAATCCGACCTTGTGTTGTTGGAAGGTGGATTTCTTTCTGTTTTCATGGAGCTAGGCTAACAGTTCCCCCTGCTTCCAGTCTTTCTGCTAAGCTAGGCTAAACACGATCTGGAGCTTCTACTGAAGAAAATTTGGTGCGATTGCCAGAAAAAACAGCAGAAGTGTGTAACCACTAAAAAGGAGCTGAAGTGTGAGTTGTTATAACATTATAACATGTTGTTATAACATGTTATAATGAAGTTATAGCAACACATCATTATAACATGTCATTATACATGTTATAACATGTTATAATGACATGTTCTTACATTGTAACATGTTATAGCAACACGTCATTATAACATGTTATAACATGTCATTATTACATGTCATTACATGTTACAATGTAAGAACATGTCATTATAACAAGTTATAATGACGTGTTACAATGACATGTTATAACATGTTATAATGACTTGTTATAACAAGTTATAATGACATGTCATAACAAGTTATGACATGCTCTTACAACAACATTATAACATATTTTAGCAACATGTCGTTTCATCTTTTTAACATTTTTCTTGTTGTAAAGAGAAGCTGAGAAAATGTTTTGTTGTCATAGCGACAGAAATAATTTGAACTTTGGAAGTGAGGCTGCGTCTCCATGGTAACGCCTCTAGCTGGCCCTGCCCTCCAGCAGCAGCAGCCTCAGCAGCGTCCTGGCTGCAGCCAGCAGCGCTCCGTGCAGCGCGTACTGTGTCGCCAGCGCTCCGAAGCCGCGGTAAAACCCGGCTGCGCCCTCCTTGCGGCGGATGTTGTGGAGGCAGTCAGAGAAGCCGTCGTACTGCGTGTTGACGGGCAGGACCAACGGGCTGCCGCCGTTTCCTGCGGCGACCACACCGTCCGTGGCGTCGATGATGGTGCGTGTGCCCTGCAGGCTGAGGCGGTGCAGCGCCGTCTCCAGAGGAAACAGCACGATGTCGGCCACCAGAGATCCCGCCCATGCCGCCGCCAGCTCGGGAAAGTAGGCGTCCAGCGGGTTGGATGGGTCCGCCCGCTGCTTCCGGCCCCGCTGGTGCAGCCACAGCGCCACCCGCTGGACAGAGGCGGCGATGGCGTACCGCAGGATGGCGTGCAGCGCGACAGGAAGCAGCAGAGAGCTGAGAGGAAGCAGACGGCGACTGTGAGGAGCGCCGACACCCAACAACCGAGTCAAACCTTCACGCATACAATCCAGCAGCCCGGAGGACGAGTCGTCACGGACGATCTCACTCTGTGGAAACACGAGAGGACGTTCAGCAGCAGAAAGACAGCGGCCCTTTAGTCGCTGTTCTGGAGCTTTCAACAGAAGCCTTCCTCAACCACCTGGTTTCTAATCATATCTAATCATATATATATCTTTAACACGCAAACATTTCCTAACACATAAAACATGTAAGAAGAAGTCCATGAGCTTTTTGGTGGTGAAAGCTTCACAACTGCAACTAAATGGACCCTGTGTGGAGAATGATTCAGATTATTGATCACAGATGACTTCAGATAGAATCAAATCAAAACAGCTCAAAGCAGACAGCTGACTGAAGCTTGATAAAAACATTTGAATGATCAATAATCAATAATAACCTGGACGGTCTCGATGAGGCTGGCACAGTAAAAAGGAAGAGCCACCACAGCCGTTAACCTGCGGTGAGACACAGAGAGAGGCTTCAGATTAAATCTACAGAAATGTAACGGAGGTTCTGCAACTACAACTTTCTTTCATCTTTCATTCAGTAGAAGAAGAAGAAAAAGAGAACTGACCCTTTAAGCAGCAAATGTCCAGCCAGCTGTTTCCAGCTCCACCTGTGAGGAAGCTCCCTACAGACAGAAAACACTCTGTAATACACCAGTAATACACCAGTAATACACCAGTAATACCACAGTAATACCACAGTCTGTGGTTAGTTACCGTGGTAACGGTGTGAACTCGCTGAGGACGCCCTCAGCTCCGAGCGTGATGCCGTGAACGATGAAGGTGCTGCCCATCCCCTTCCACAGAGCCTTCGGACCCTGAACAACAACAACAACAACAACAACAACAACAACACGTTACTGATCCCTGATCAGACTTATTACACCACATGATGACCGACATATTTAAATTTATTATTACAGTTCATATTTTTAACTCTGATGAATGTTTGTAAAATACTGTTTATGCAATTGCCTTAAAATAAAATAATAATTTATAGTGTGTCAATGAACATGTATTATTGGTAATTTAATATTTAAATATATTAAACATATTTCATGTATTATTTTTATGTTTTTTTATTTCAAATATATTTTATCCCTTAAACAGTCTTGATCATTTATCATTGTATTTTTTATATGACTAATATTGTATATTTTAAATATTTCCATTCATTAGGATATATTTTTCAAAATAATAATATGTTATTGTTTTTTTATTTATAATTTGTGTTTCTGCTATGAAATATGAACATATCTGTTAAATGAAATATAAATTTTCGCTGTCAGACTGTTGTCTCACCTGAGCCTTGGTGATGGTGTACATGACGGCGACGGCGCTGAACGGGGTCAGGTGGTAACAGCGGGCGTGGTAGTTCACCTGAGACAAACGGCCAATCAGAAGGCAGGAGGGGAAAAAATAAGGTGAAACATTAATTATTATTAATATGAACTAAATGTGTAACAACTAAATTAAGATCATAAACAAGAAGCTGTAATTATAATAACGTATAATAGTTTATGTTTAAAGTTTGTTGTTCATTATTTTCAATTTCACATTAAACTTTAAAAATATATAAATATTATAAACATGATTCTTTATATTCTCTAGAACGGCTGACTGCTTTACAAACTGCTTCCCCACAGTGATGAGTTAAACTTCCAGGAGAGAAAATACAAAAAGAAAAAGACTGAAATTGTCCTAATTTGATTCATCTCCTCCTGATGCGTCTCAGATGTTCGTTATTGATCAGTTATTGATAAGAAGGTGAGCTGATACCTGACACTGTCTGCGGAAGACGATGCAGGGGTGAGCGAGGACGTTCTCAGTGAACAGACTGCAGACAGACAGACAGGTTTATTTAGAGACATTTATTCTGAAAATCACTGAGAGATACATAAGAAACCATTTATTATACGATTATAATGATATTATTAATAATAAGAATGTATTTCCAACCTGACAAGTCCGATTCCAAATCCTGCAAATCGATTGAGCTGCTCTGCAAGAACAACAACACATCAGCATTAATAAACATTAATAAACATTAACAACAGACTAATAACAGATGTATTAACTCTGCAAGAACAACAACACACAGCATTAATAAACATTAATAACAGAATAATTCATTTAGACTTTTCGTGCTGGTGTCATGAAGACATTATTATACAGAAGTGAGAAGTAGAGGAATAATATTAAAGTTTATTTTCACCAGACAGAAAAAAACAATGAAAATGTTAATATAACAATAAAAATCTAAAATTCTAAATGAATGAGACAGAAAACAGTAAATCTGAATAATAATAATAATAATAACAATAATAACAATAATAATAATAATAATAATAATAGGACATAACATAAGAATAGCGTGCTAACTGACAGTTAGCCTCGTTAGCGGCAATGTTCCATGTACTTTATATACATAGCAAACAATTAGCCTGCTAGCTAACCGACCTACCTGCAGGAGGCTACCTAGAGCTAGCTTTCTGTTCTAGGATTAGCCTGCAAGCTAACGACCCTGTAGCATGATGCGTTAGCCTTCAGTGTGTCTTGTTGACTAGTTAGCCTGCTAGTTAGCCTGCTAGTTAGCCTGCTAGTTAGCCTGCTAGTTAGCCTGCTAGTTAGCCTGCTAGTTAGCCTGCTAGTTAGCCTGCTAGTTAGCCTGCTAGCCTGTTACATTAACTTTTCATTGTACAGTTAGCCTGCTAGCTAACCGACCTACCCGCAGGAGGGACGCCGGGCTGCGGAGCCTCCCAGCCGGCTGCAGCTGCAGCAGCTCCGGGCTCCTCCAGCGGCTCGTCGCTGTAAGGTGTCCGCTCTGCGTGGTGCAGGTTGCGGCTGCCCGGGATGTCCGGCGGCGTGGTGACCCAGTGGTGCTGCTGCAGCTCCACGGGGCCTCCGGCGCTCCTCACCGGGTACCCGGCTCCGAGCAGCGGGTCCTCGCGGCCCCGGTAGCCGAGCCCGTCGAAGCTGTCCGGCCGCCTGGAGGCCATCAGAGGGCTGAGACTCAGATCCGGTTAACGGATACACACATCCACGTCCCGGTAAATAACCGGAGAGATGATTTAATGGTTTAAAGGTTTAAAGATTTAAAGATTTAAAGGAAGATTCGATTGATTTGACCTGAAACACAACAACATCCACCTGTCACCCGGAAGCTCTTCTTCTTCACTTCCGGTAGACTGGCGGTGTTACAGCTCGTTACTTCCCCTACAGGTCAGTTCTGACCGGAAGTCCATATACATACATATATACAGTATATACGTATATATATATATATATATATATTTTTTTTTTTTATTGAAGAAAATTAATTTACAAACATTAAAGGTCCTGTTTGTAACTTGTTCCAGGTATAAATCATTGCGAGTCGGTGTCTCATGGTCTCTCGTGTGTCTCCGCTGTTCAGACTCAGACTCCAACACAAACTCCAGTGAAGCACCAAAACCTCTTGGTTGTATCTGGTGAAGCTGTTAAACAGTGTTGGCCGCGGTCGGAGGACGCGGGGGAGACCGTAGCTTTGGTCTCCAGGACCGGAGTCTCTGCTCCTCTGCTCCTCTGCCTGCCTTCACTCACACACCACGCTCCTTCTCTCTCTCTCTCTCTCCACCTCTCACGTGCATGCTGCTCACTCCACACTGCAGAAGAGTTAGTTTAGCTCTGAGAATATCTAGTGAATGTTCAGTGGACGTTTGTGCAGAAATAACTGCTGCAGCTCCTCCAGACCAACAGAGGTTTCCCGTGTCTTGTGAAGTGACGGGGCTCCGCAGAGAGAAACGTTATCGTCTCCCCCGTTCCCTCCGGCCGCGGTCGGGAGGCTGAGGCGGGAAAAGCTAACACTAGGATCAGCATTGATTCATGGAGAGACCTTGGTCTGGTCAGCTAACATTACTGCCAAGCAGCTGAGATATAGAGTGATATTGTGCTTTTAGCTGACGTGTGTCTCCTCACTGTGTTGAGCGATGCTCCTTCATGTCTATGTAGAGCGAGCACAAGCGCCAGAAGTTATAATATAATAACAAAAATAAAAGACGGGGTAGAAAATAATTCAAGGAACAAAAAAGAAATGCATAAATAAATAAATAATAATAAGACAGCACTCTTCCATAGTAGCTCTATGGGTTATCATCATATACAGTATGTTCAGTTCTTCATCAGCTCTGAGGAGACACTTTGCATGTTGTCCTTTCATTAGTCTTAAAGCATTGAGATGATTGTCCACGAGGTCCCTTTTGAAAACAGAAAATAGGGGTTTCATTTTCCTCCATTTGGATACATGGATGAAAACATTTGCCAGCAGTATCAGATTGTTCAATATCAAGTCACTCTTAATATCCTTCATGTTGATATCAAACACAATATTTTCTCTTGTGAGAGGAGCAAGTAGTTGGATTTTGTTTGACAGCGAGTACAGCGAGAATACCACAGTGTAAAAATACTCGCGTTACAAGTTAAAGACCTGCATTTAAAAACATTAAAAATAAATGTAGCCATTAATTAATTGATAAAATGTGACAAATTTATATTTCTGTTTTAATTTGCTTCTTTATTTATCTTTATATTTATTCCCTTATTATTTACTCTTCCGTTTAATTTTCCCTTTTATTTATGTATTTATTTTTATTCCATTTTTGAATTTATTTATATATTTTTGCATTTATTTAATCATTTTTTGCATTTATTTATTTATTTTTAAATATATTTATTTCTGCACAACTTTCGCTGTGCATTTCACCTCTTTATTTCCCAAAATTTATTTATTTCTGTATTATTTTCGTTTTCATTTCTTTATGCAAATGAGGGGGGCTGTCACTCAACGTGTGTCATGTGGTAAATATCAATTAATATTCTTTTTGCTATTTTTAAATGACATTTATTTATCGAGTCATTTATTTATTTTTGATACGTAGATCTGCTACAGTGAATTATAAGCTCTGTTGTTAAAATGTTTCAACCAACTGTATTATGTTTTTAATTATTAATATTTCTACTGTCTGAGGTTCATTTGCTCTGTACAGACGAGACGACGAGTTTCTTCATAACCTTTATTCTGTGTTTTTTCAATAATTCCAGCATTTGTGACAATTAAAACATTTATTCAGACACTTTAATATTCTGATGAACGGTTTCCTTCACAAACAGTTTTAATCAGAAAGCCTCGACTTCATGTTCAACAACATCAACAGATTCACACTGAGAGATTCAACCCGAGCTGCAGCCTCCATTACAGTCTGACAGGACATGGACAAAAGTCTGTGGACATCTAATAACACTGCATGGAGACACCTGATCACAGCGAACTACATGGACAAAAGTATGTTGACAATTTGTATCTAAAATCCAGTAACTGCAATCTGTCCCCGCAACCTGATTGGTCCAGTTAGTAAACTCCTCCCACCTCTCAGTGTAAATTGATAAAATAAAATCACAATAAATCACAATGACATCTATGGAGGTCAATTTCAGCCAGAAAGAAAAGATAATTAAAGTTAGGAACCAGTCAAAATGTTGACTTCAGGAGTATTTTTGTCTTTTATTTTTGGTCTTTCCTAACAAATCATCGTTTGTCCCTGGAGGACACCGACCTCCACTGACAACACATTTCTTCTCAGACTCAAAAAACTACAAAAGTAAGGAGACAATAGTTTTCAAGTTGTACTAAAGTGAAACCAGCAGAGCTTCCACGTTAACAGACACGTTAATGTTGAACAGCAGCACCTAAAGATCAAACACTGGCCTCATGTCAGTAGTACGTACGTACGGACGTTTGTCAACCACGTTAAGGCAACAGGTGTCGGGTTTAAGGCCGACGGTGGCCGAGAAAAACATGTAAAAAAACACAAAATGGGTTTAAAAAAAAGTATTATTTTAGTAAATTTCATTCATGAAATTTCGTTTGATTCAAGAAGCGGCTCAAAGTTACATGATGTTTTTATTTTAAAAAGAAAACTGAGAAAAAGTTTTGTTTTATACTTAAAAAAACAAAACAAAGAATGTTTTGTAAAATGTCTGAGCTCTGATTGGCCGGCTCGCGGACCAATAGGAGTTCTCCAAAAGAAGATAATCTGAACAAATTTATTTTGAAATTCTTGAAAATAATTTTCAAGATATATCCTTATTTTGAAAATGTAATTCTTAAAATAGAATTTGGCTGATCAATTCTGCTCAATGTTTACTGGAGATGATGTTTTTATTGAACTGCAAGAAAAAATAAAATGTTATTTTTTAATAATTTCATTTAAATGAAAACATCTAAATGTAAAATATCTATTCGCTAATAAATTATATTCAAAATAAATGTTAAAGTACAGTTTTATGATTGAGGGCTAACTTCTAACGAGCTGCTAACAATGCTAACTAAAACATAAGTGTAATGTAAGCTATGGATGCTAACATGTTGGCTAGTAGGAGCTAGCAGTAACCTTCCAGTTGTCATGGCACCAAAGAGGAAGGGTGACGGGATTTGGCCAATCAGAACCTTCTGAGGTGATCCGAGCTGTGATTGGCCGGCTCGCCCACCAGCAGGAGTTCACAAAAACATTTTATTAATCACTAACTACAGACTTTAGTGTGCGTGTTAACCTACAACAAGATGTTACCGTGGTTACCGGGTAACGTTTGTAATATAGTGTCTCGTTTTCTGTGCTAACGTTCTGGGGTTTGTAGTTCCAGGTTGGCTAGCGTGCTAACATAGGGCAAAAGTGTTGTTAGCGTTTTAGCGATTGTGATAAGCAGAAACCAAACCTCCCGATCGGATGCTAACTAGCACGCTAGCTAATGGCAGTGCTCGGTGATGTCGACGACCACGGCTTTCCGCCAGCTGAACAGGAAGTAGCCCATGCCGGCGCCGGCTGCCACGGCGATGCAGAGGTAGGCGTTGTAGGTCATGAAGACGAGCATCAGGAAGTAGCTGACGACCACCTGGACGATGTGCAACAGCGTCTGCAGGAAGTGGGCGGGGCTTAGCATCCGCTGCCTGAGGACGAGACGAGGGGTTAGCATTACTGCTAGCGTTAGCATTTCAGATAATGAGGTTAGTGTTTTTAGCATTAGCACGACCGCTCATCATAAACAATACAGCATGGCACCATTAACACTATCAGTGTTAGCATTAGCTTTCTTTGTTGTTGGTGTTAGCATAGCAACATGTTTTACGAGCTTTAATAACTCATAAACCTTCATAAAGCCATTCCTCCATCTTCAACATGTGATGTAGCTCTAAAGCCATTCCTCCATCTTCAACATGTGATGTAGCTCTAAAGCCATTCCTCCATCTTCAACATGTGACGTAGCTCTAAAGCCATTCCTCCATCTTCAACATGTGACGTAGCTCTACACCGCCGTTAGCTTCAGCATATCATCTCTCATGTTAGCATCGCTGCTAATGTAGCATGTTTAAACTCTGAAAGATGAAATGCACGTAGCA
The DNA here is from genome assembly GCF_043250625.1 of Sebastes fasciatus. Classification (NCBI taxonomy): domain Eukaryota; kingdom Metazoa; phylum Chordata; class Actinopteri; order Perciformes; family Sebastidae; genus Sebastes; species Sebastes fasciatus. The sequence goes on from NC_133813.1 coordinate 1,032,522, forward strand.
GAGTTAGTGTTAGCGTTTCTGTCCACATACAGGAGGTTTCATATCTGGGTTCAAACACATTTGTGTTACAGTTCATGTTAGCATTAGCCTCAGTGTTAGCTTCAGTGTTAGCATGTTTAGCGCCCAAAAGACAGATCCGTTCACCCGGCCTCCACACGCTTTGAGAAAACTGAAACGTTCCTCTGAAGGGATGGAGATGATTCTTAATGTCAAGGACTTCCTGTGGTGGAAGTATTGAGATGCTCCAATCAGAATCTGTATCAACCATCTGTTCTGGTCTGATCAGAGCACCTCAAACAGCAGGTAAAGGACCAGAACCAGACCCAGAACCAGACCCAGGACCAGAACCAGACCCAGAACCAGAACCAGACCCAGAACCAGACCCAGGACCAAACCCAGGACCAGGACCAGGACCACTACAGTTACCTGATAGAGAGGCTTGAGAGGCGGGACTTTAGTCCAACAGGAAGCTCCGCCCCCTCCAAACACTGACTGTCAATTATTGAGCTGACGGTGAACACGACATTTACATCACATGACTGTGATTTCAGAAACCGTTACATGTCAGCAACAAGCGTCCTTGGGTTTCTTGAAAGGCGCTATATAAATCCAAGTTATTATTATTATTATTATTATTATTATTATTATTATGATGTCATCACTTCCTGTTGTGTATGTGTTGTTGTTAGCATTAGCATTAGCCACCTACCCGACAGTCTTGTGCGTCTCCATCAGCACCGTCCCATCAGCCCCCGGGAGCGGCATGGAGTTGTAGCGGACGTTGACCTGACTGCGACGCAGCAGCGTCTCACGACCCATCTTTAACCCCTCGTACAGGACGGCCAATAGGAAGACACCGATACACGCCCCGACCATCTCTGATTGGACGAGGGGGGAGGGGTTAATGTGGACACACGGCGAGAGGGAACGAATGAACGGGACACTCAAATATCTAAACAAGAAAAATCATGAAAATATAAATATAATAAATATATATACAAGGATAAAAATGTAAATATGTAAAAAAAATACTTGATATAAAACCTATAAAAATATAAATATATTAGTACCTCCAGGTGAGTTGATGAGCAGACCGGTGAACAGCAGCTCCACGTTGTTGTAGCCAAAGTAAAAGGTCATCACCTAGGCAACGACAACGACAACGTTAGCATGTTAGCCCCTCAGTTAGCATTCTAACATCACATGTAGATTGTCTTTATCACATCATGTAGGAGTTAACCACCACGATGCTACTGTCATAGTAACATGACGTAGCATGTAGCAGTGATAAACCCCGCCCCTCACCATTCCCCCGTGTCCTCCGACGTTCCCATCAGTCCCTCCTCCTCCTCCCCCGTGGTCGTGTCCGGTGGTGGCCGGGGCCATGGTGTGATGGTTGTGGTGATCCATGGAGCTGTGATCCATGGAGCTGTGGTCCATGGCTGCAAGAAACAAGTTCATATTCATCCATTTAATCCCTTCAAGTTGTGGAACTTCAGTTCCCATGATGCTTTGGGGGGATGTAAACAAGAAATATAATGCTGCCAATTTTTTGCTGACAAATTTTCTTTAATTTAGCCGGTTTTAGTCAAAGAGTTATTCATCATTCCAATAATAAATCGTACACCAGCAACTTGGTAAAAAAATCTTAGAAATTAAAATTAGTCTATAATGTATATGGTATATAAACATAGAATTGAACTGAATAGATCGGCCCCATTGTCACCGATTCAATACTCATATGTGAATACAGCTCGCCGCCGGGTGACGTTATGAACCCAGACACCACGGCGTTTGGTTTTCTGACATATCTGAGACTTCACCAACATGATCGTGATCGAAGAAGCAACAGAGGTTACTTCCACGGCTGATGGAGGACATGTTGTTGGTATCTATGGAGACGAGCTCCTCGTCCTCTACGGAGCGTCTAGAACACAGATGATACCGGCGGTCCGACTGGCGCGAGTAAAGCGAGGCTAAAATTTGCTTCGTTAGTGCGAACGCAGCGTTACACTTCCCATGCACTCTGATGTCCATCCAGAATAAACGTCCATAAATCCAGTGAGACATCAGAGAGAAGAGACGCTGCAGTGACATCATTCAGCACGACTACATGTAAACAAGTTTCACGTACAGGAGCTGAACTCTTACCTTAGCGACACCTCTTCACTCAAAGTGATGCCGACTCCACCAGAGAGAGAGACAGACTGAACACCGTAACCGTGGTAACAGCCTGACATCACTGAGCAGACGCCCCGCTGTAATCTGATTGGCTCTCAGGCCCTGAGGCTACAGGAGGCAGAACGGACCAATCAGAGCGCTCCGAAGCGCCGTCTGCCATCGGCCAATTAAATCAGACCAACATTAACGGGAAGGTCAGTCGTCGCCGTCGGCAACACTTACTTCCTGTTGTCTGTTTGGACGGGTCAGAATCACTTTGAGTTAAAATATAAACGAGACTCTCTCTCTCTCTCTTTGTCTCTATGTGTTTACAATGTCTCTCGCCCACCCGTTTAAACGCCACTAATTTCTTTAACACATTAACTTGTGATTTTTTAGGTCGTAGCGGCTCAGTTTTAAAGCTAGAGTGAAGATCCTGGTATCATAGTAAACTGTAGAACCTGATGAATCCATCGGTACCAACCAGGTCAGACTAGCTGGTCATGAAGGAGGTTAAATAACACTCCAAACTTACACTAAATGTTGGAGAGGACAAACTGTCATGTCCATTTTCAAAGGGGTCCCTTGACCTCTGACCTCCAGATCAGTGAATGTAAATGGGTTCTATGGGTACCCACGAGTCTCCCCTTTACAGACATGCCCACTTTATGATAATCACATGCAGTTTGGGGCAAGTCATAGTCAAGTCAGCACACTGACACACTGACAGCTGTTGTTGCCTGTTGGGCTGCAGTTTGCCATGTTATGATTGGAGCATATTGTTTTATGCTAAATGCAGTACCTGTGAGGGTTTCTGGATCAATATCTGTTATTGATTTGTGTTGTTCATTGATTTACAATAATAAATATATACATACATTTACATAAAGCAGCATATTTGTCCACTCCCATGTTGATAAGAGTATTAAATACTGGACTAATCTCCCTTTAAGGTTCATTATGAACAGATACAAACTGTATTTTAGTTGATTGACAGCCCTGTTATAAAAACACATTAAAACATGGAGGAAAGTCATTTCTAGTTTTAATGTCATTTAAGGAAACGACAAACAAAATCATGTTCGTCAACAACCGTTGATTGATGATGAAGATGAGACGGTATCAACGTGCAATATCGTTGATGGAGAAAAGACTAAAATGTAGTTTTAAAAACCAACAGGATGAGGTGACTAAATATGATAAAAACTAACTAACTAAGGACATCTGACACAGAACGGAGACTATATCAGGAAACAGCTGACGACATTACCAGTCGTATCGCATCAGTTTCATCTTTGGACCTTTGGGAGGCCTCGAGCCTCGGGTTGGGAAACACTGTGATATAAACTAGATAACAACATGACCTCTGGTGTCTCACTCTTCAGTCTTTATGTTTCCTGTGTCTTTATACTGTTAACCCTCTGAGACCCACAAGAGAGCCATTTTAGTCTTCTTTAGGGGGTCCAGGGGGTCTTTAGGGGAGATAGCAGGTCAACAGTAGAGGTCACATAGAAGTGGTGAACATCCTCTGAATGCTCTAGGTCTCTAGTTTGATCCATCCATCCTCTGAATGCTCTAGGTCTCTAGTCTGATCCATCCATCCTCTGAATGCTCTAGGTCTCTAGTCTGATCCATCCATCCTCTGAATGCTCTAGGTCTCTAGTCTGATCCATCCATCCTCTGAATGCTCTAGGTCTCTAGTCTGATCCATCCATCCTCTGAATGCTCTAGGTCTCTAGTCTGATCCATCCATCCTCTGAATGCTCTAGGTCTCTAGTCTGATCCATCCATCCTCTGAATGCTCTAGGTCTCTAGTTTGTGGCTGTAAAGTTTCATGAGGCTGTGATTATCCTAGAGGTCACCACAGGTCATTTGATACAGTGAGGTCAATGAAATGGTTACTATGGAGACTAACATCATCACACATTAGAAGCAGTGAAAGTATTCTAAATATAGCGTACACTTAAACTGATATTGTCTTTTTTTCTGCTGCTAACCCTAAAACAGAAACAGGAAGTAGAATCCTCTTACCTGGAGAGCAGAGAGCGAGGGGCGATCGAGCGCTGAAGAGACTGTCTGAAAGAGAAAGAGAGAAAGAGAGAGAGTGAGAGGAATGTGTTTAACAGCCAATAAAAACTGATAACAGAACCAACTTCAGCCAATCAGACACTGGAATGATTCTCAGACAGCCAATCAGCTGCCACCCTGTGTCTGCGCTCAGCCAATCAGCAGCGAGGAGGCGTTCTGACAGCCAATGAAACGCTGTGGATTGACAGTAAAGTGATGAGAGCAGCTTCACTGATGACCTCTCACCTGCGGTCACACCTGTTGTCACACCTGTAACGTTCAGACCAGACCAGACCAGTTTACAGGTCACATGATGCTCCTGTCAGGTCAGCAGGTCTCAGGTCAGATTTTATGACCTTAACAGTTCACACAGTTTGAGGACGAACACAGAAAATAACCAGCAGATAATAATGAAAATAATCAGCAGTTGTTGCTCTGACGAAGTCGTAATGATGGTCGATACACATTTGGAAAATTTAAATAAAATTGTAGATAAATCACATGAACTGTTCTCTAAACATCGTGATTATGATGAAACGCTGATCAGAGACGTGTCGGACTGAAAGGGTTAAACTGTCTCAGGTGTGAACCGTCTCATCAGCCAATCAGAGAGCAGCAGCAGGACTGACCCCGAGTCAGCAACGTGTCTGACCTTTGACCTCCACGGCAGTCAGTCACTTGTTCATCTTTGTCACTGATTGACTCGGAGCTGAACTTCACTCACTGTTCTGGGGTCAGTGTACAGGAAGTGATGTCACGTGTAATTAGACCTCACACTCTCCTCATGGCAGGAATTAGGGGTGTCGCAATATACCGGTATTATATTGATATATATATATATATAGATATATATATATATATGTGAATGTGTATCTACTGTGTATTTACTGTATATTTACTGTGTATTTACTGTGTATATCTACTGTGTATATCTACTGTGTATTTACTGTTCCTGTACATTGCCTGGATAACCTGCTGCTGTAACACCATGAAGTCCATCCATCACTGATCTGAGGTCAGACCATCTGTCCTCTCTGTCCTCTCTGTCCTCTCGGTCCTCTCGGTCCTCTCGGTCCTCTCTGTCCTCTCTGTCCTCTCTGTCCTCTCTGTCCTCTCTGTCCTCTCTGTTGTCTCGGTCCTCTCTGTCCTCTCTGTCCTCTCGGTCCTCTCGGTCCTCTCTGTCCTCTCTGTCCTCTCTGTCCTCTCTGTCCTCTCTGTCCTCTCTGTCCTCTCGGTCCTCTCTGTCCTCTCGGTCCTCTCGGTCCTCTCTGTCGTCTCTGTCGTCTCTGTCCTCTCTGTCCTCTCTGTCCTCTCTGTCGTCTCTGTCGTCTCTGTCCTCTCTGTCCTCTCTGTCCTCTCTGTCGTCTCTGTCCTCTCGGTCCTCTCTGTCCTCTCTGTCGTCTCTGTCCTCTCGGTCCTCTCGGTCCTCTCTGTCCTCTCTGTCCTCTCTGTCCTCTCGGTCCTCTCTGTCCTCTCTGTCCTCTCTGTCCTCTCTGTCCTCTCGGTCCTCTCGGTCCTCTCTGTCCTCTCTGTCCTCTCTGTCCTCTCGGTCCTCTCGGTCCTCTCTGTCCTCTCGGTCCTCTCTGTTGTCTCGGTCCTCTCGGTCCTCTCTGTCCTCTCTGTCCTCTCGGTCCTCTCTGTCCTCTCTGTCGTCTCTGTTGTCTCTGTCCTCTCGGTCCTCTCTGTTGTCTCGGTCCTCTCGGTCCTCTCGGTCCTCTCTGTTGTCTCGGTCCTCTCGGTCCTCTCTGTCCTCTCTGTCCTCTCGGTCCTCTCTGTCCTCTCTGTCCTCTCTGTCCTCTCGGTCCTCTCTGTTGTCTCTGTCCTCTCTGTCCTCTCTGTCCTCTCTGTCCTCTCGGTCCTCTCTGTCCTCTCTGTCGTCTCTGTCGTCTCTGTCCTCTCTGTCCTCTCGGTCCTCTCTGTCCTCTCTGTCGTCTCTGTCCTCTCTGTCCTCTCGGTCCTCTCGGTCCTCTCTGTCCTCTCTGTTGTCTCTGTCCTCTCTGTCCTCTCTGTTGTCTTTGTCCTCTCTGTTCTCTCTGTCCTCTCTGTCCTCTCGGTCCTCTCTGTCGTCTCTGTCGTCTCTGTTGTCTCGGTCCTCTCTGTCCTCTCTGTCGTCTCTGTCCTCTCGGTCCTCTCTGTCCTCTCTGTCGTCTCTGTCCTCTCTGTCCTCTCGGTCCTCTCGGTCCTCTCTGTCCTCTCTGTTGTCTCTGTCCTCTCTGTCCTCTCTGTCGTCTCTGTTGTCTTTGTCCTCTCTGTTCTCTCTGTCCTCTCTGTCCTCTCGGTCCTCTCTGTCGTCTCTGTCGTCTCTGTTGTCTCGGTCCTCTCTGTCCTCTCTGTCGTCTCTGTCCTCTCGGTCCTCTCTGTCCTCTCTGTCCTCTCTGTCCTCTCTGTCGTCTCTGTCCTCTCTGTCCTCTCGGTCCTCTCGGTCCTCTCTGTCCTCTCTGTTGTCTCTGTCCTCTCTGTCCTCTCTGTCGTCTCTGTCCTCTCTGTCCTCTCTGTCCTCTCTGTCGTCTCTGTCGTCTCTGTCCTCTCTGTCCTCTCTGTCCTCTCTGTCGTCTCTGTCGTCTCTGTCCTCTCTGTCCTCTCTGTTGTCTCTGTCCTCTCGGTCCTCTCTGTCGTCTCTGTCGTCTCTGTTGTCTCGGTCCTCTCTGTCCTCTCTGTCGTCTCTGTCCTCTCGGTCCTCTCTGTCCTCTCTGTCGTCTCTGTCCTCTCTGTCCTCTCGGTCCTCTCGGTCCTCTCTGTCCTCTCTGTTGTCTCTGTCCTCTCTGTCCTCTCTGTCGTCTCTGTTGTCTTTGTCCTCTCTGTTCTCTCTGTCCTCTCTGTCCTCTCGGTCCTCTCTGTCGTCTCTGTCGTCTCTGTTGTCTCGGTCCTCTCTGTCCTCTCTGTCGTCTCTGTCCTCTCGGTCCTCTCTGTCCTCTCTGTCCTCTCTGTCCTCTCTGTCGTCTCTGTCCTCTCTGTCCTCTCGGTCCTCTCGGTCCTCTCTGTCCTCTCTGTTGTCTCTGTCCTCTCTGTCCTCTCTGTCGTCTCTGTCCTCTCTGTCCTCTCTGTCCTCTCTGTCGTCTCTGTCGTCTCTGTCCTCTCTGTCCTCTCTGTCCTCTCTGTCGTCTCTGTCGTCTCTGTCCTCTCTGTCCTCTCTGTTGTCTCTGTCCTCTCGGTCCTCTCTGTCCTCTCTGTCGTCTCTGTCCTCTCGGTCCTCTCGGTCCTCTCTGTCCTCTCTGTCCTCTCTGTCCTCTCTGTCCTCTCGGTCCTCTCGGTCCTCTCGGTCCTCTCGGTCCTCTCTGTCCTCTCTGTCCTCTCTGTCCTCTCTGTCCTCTCTGTCCTCTCGGTCCTCTCGGTCCTCTCTGTCCTCTCTGTCCTCTCTGTCCTCTCGGTCCTCTCGGTCCTCTCGGTCCTCTCTGTCCTCTCGGTCCTCTCTGTTGTCTCGGTCCTCTCGGTCCTCTCTGTCCTCTCTGTCCTCTCGGTCCTCTCTGTCCTCTCTGTCGTCTCTGTTGTCTCTGTCCTCTCGGTCCTCTCTGTTGTCTCGGTCCTCTCGGTCCTCTCGGTCCTCTCTGTTGTCTCGGTCCTCTCGGTCCTCTCTGTCCTCTCTGTCCTCTCGGTCCTCTCTGTCCTCTCTGTCCTCTCTGTCCTCTCGGTCCTCTCTGTCCTCTCTGTCGTCTCTGTTGTCTCTGTCCTCTCTGTCCTCTCTGTCCTCTCTGTCCTCTCGGTCCTCTCTGTCCTCTCTGTCGTCTCTGTCGTCTCTGTCCTCTCTGTCCTCTCGGTCCTCTCTGTCCTCTCTGTCGTCTCTGTCCTCTCTGTCCTCTCGGTCCTCTCGGTCCTCTCTGTCCTCTCTGTTGTCTCTGTCCTCTCTGTCCTCTCTGTCGTCTCTGTTGTCTTTGTCCTCTCTGTTCTCTCTGTCCTCTCTGTCCTCTCGGTCCTCTCTGTCGTCTCTGTCCTCTCTGTCGTCTCTGTCCTCTCGGTCCTCTCTGTCCTCTCTGTCCTCTCTGTCGTCTCTGTTGTCTCGGTCCTCTCTGTCCTCTCTGTCCTCTCTGTCGTCTCTGTTGTCTCGGTCCTCTCTGTCGTCTCTGTCTCCTCTCTGTCGTCTCTGTCCTCTCGGTCCTCTCTGTCCTCTCTGTCCTCTCTGTCGTCTCTGTTGTCTCGGTCCTCTCTGTCCTCTCTGTCCTCTCTGTCGTCTCTGTCCTCTCTGTCCTCTCTGTCCTCTCGGTCCTCTCGGTCCTCTCTGTCCTCTCTGTCCTCTCTGTCCTCTCTGTCGTCTCGGTCCTCTCTGTCCTCTCTGTCGTCTCTGTCCTCTCTGTCCTCTCGGTCCTCTCGGTCCTCTCTGTCCTCTCTGTCCTCTCTGTCCTCTCTGTCCTCTCTGTTGTCTCGGTCCTCTCTGTCCTCTCTGTCGTCTCTGTCCTCTCTGTCCTCTCTGTCCTCTCTGTCCTCTCTGTCCTCTCTGTCGTCTCTGTCGTCTCTGTTGTCTCGGTCCTCTCTGTCCTCTCTGTCCTCTCTGTCCTCTCTGTCGTCTCTGTCCTCTCGGTCCTCTCTGTCCTCTCTGTCCTCTCTGTCCTCTCTGTCCTCTCTGTCGTCTCTGTTGTCTCGGTCCTCTCTGTCCTCTCTGTCCTCTCTGTCCTCTCTGTCCTCTCTGTCCTCTCTGTTGTCTCGGTCCTCTCTGTCCTCTCTGTCGTCTCTGTCCTCTCTGTCCTCTCGGTCCTCTCTGTCCTCTCTGTCGTCTCTGTTGTCTCGGTCCTCTCGGTCCTCTCTGTCCTCTCTGTCGTCTCTGTTGTCTCGGTCCTCTCTGTCCTCTCTGTCCTCTCTGTCCTCTCTGTCCTCTCGGTCCTCTCGGTCCTCTCTGTCCTCTCTGTCCTCTCTGTCCTCTCTGTCGTCTCGGTCCTCTCTGTCCTCTCTGTCGTCTCTGTCCTCTCTGTCCTCTCGGTCCTCTCTGTCCTCTCTGTCCTCTCTGTCCTCTCTGTCCTCTCTGTCCTCTCTGTCGTCTCTGTCGTCTCGGTCCTCTCTGTCCTCTCTGTCCTCTCTGTCCTCTCTGTCGTCTCTGTTGTCTCGGTCCTCTCTGTCCTCTCTGTCGTCTCTGTCCTCTCGGTCCTCTCTGTCCTCTCTGTCGTCTCTGTTGTCTCGGTCCTCTCTGTCCTCTCTGTCGTCTCTGTCCTCTCGGTCCTCTCGGTCCTCTCTGTCCTCTCTGTCGTCTCTGTTGTCTCGGTCCTCTCTGTCCTCTCTGTCCTCTCTGTCGTCTCTGTCCTCTCGGTCCTCTCGGTCCTCTCTGTCCTCTCTGTCCTCTCTGTCCTCTCTGTCGTCTCTGTTGTCTCGGTCCTCTCTGTCCTCTCTGTCCTCTCTGTCCTCTCTGTCCTCTCTGTCGTCTCTGTTGTCTCGGTCCTCTCTGTCCTCTCTGTCGTCTCTGTCCTCTCTGTCCTCTCTGTCGTCTCTGTTGTCTCGGTCCTCTCTGTCCTCTCTGTCGTCTCTGTCCTCTCGGTCCTCTCGGTCCTCTCTGTCCTCTCTGTCCTCTCTGTCCTCTCTGTCCTCTCTGTCCTCTCTGTCCTCTCTGTCCTCTCTGTCCTCTCTGTCCTCTCGGTCCTCTCGGTCCTCTCTGTCCTCTCGGTCCTCTCTGTCCTCTCTGTCCTCTCTGTCCTCTCTGTCCTCTCTGTCCTCTCGGTCCTCTCGGTCCTCTCTGTCCTCTCGGTCCTCTCTGTCCTCTCTGTCCTCTCTGTCCTCTCTGTCGTCTCTGTCCTCTCTGTCCTCTCTGTCGTCTCTGTCCTCTCGGTCCTCTCGGTCCTCTCGGTCCTCTCTGTCCTCTCTGTCCTCTCTGTCCTCTCTGTCGTCTCTGTTGTCTCGGTCCTCTCTGTCCTCTCTGTCGTCTCTGTCCTCTCTGTCCTCTCTGTCGTCTCGGTCCTCTCTGTCCTCTCTGTCCTCTCTGTCCTCTCTGTCGTCTCTGTCCTCTCGGTCCTCTCGGTCCTCTCTGTCCTCTCTGTCCTCTCTGTCCTCTCTTCAGTTGTTTGTTTGTTTGTTTCGTCTCTCACTGACTTAATTGTTCCTAACCGGTTCTCCCGCTCTGAGATTCCTTTAATCCACAAAGTTATTTAACTAACGACAAAAACAAAGACAGGCTGATTAAAGTGTGATGTATGTGTGTGTGTGTGTGTGTATATATATATATATATATATATATGGATACAGGATGTGTGTGTATGTATTTGACCAGGAATATTTGAAACAAAGCGTTGGAAGGACCCCTGATGTGTCTTTGTGGCTTAACTCCTGTGTTTGCTTTATGCATGTCAGTGCCCTGGATGATAGGATGTACTGTCCCAGACCTCTAACAACTTATCATGACTTATGTTTATTTATTTATCTATTTATTTATATTTATTGTTGTACAACTATTGTCATGGGTGGGATATATATCGAGTCTATACGAGTTGTATTAACAAAATTCAGAAATAAACTGTTTAAAGAGAGAGAGAACTTGTTCTCCTCTCCCATGATGCCAACTGTCGCCATGAAGTGCACGTCACCAGCCTCCAGCTAGAAAACAGCCAACTTTACGCTGCCTTGCTCGTGCATGTGCTCGTGCACGCGGCAGACCTTTAACTCAACACTTGCCCTGTCAGCGCACGAGCTCTCCTGTAGATCGGTGTGCACAGCATCCACCGATCAACTGTTTGGTAAATTTCCTTTTCGAACCAGATCCCCTTTTAAATCTTCTGAAGTTATTCCCGTGCAGCACATGGAGCCGGCGGCAGAGATGACCAGGAAGCAGGTCACATAAGGTGAGGATTTGTGGTAATAAGGACTCTGCAGGTGATGATAATACAAGCCGAATTTACTACAACACCTGTCGTGTTCTGAACCTGTCACAGGTTCGACCCTCACATAAGCCGGTTCTTGGCTATGAGACAGAGAGCATTAAACTGTAGAGTTTCTCTACGGAGTCTGGTCCGGTAGCAGACTGTGCTGGTCGGCAGCAGCAGAGGTCACTGACAGTTACACTTAATACACTAAAAGATCACTAAGAGCTCACCTGGATGACTTCCGGGACTTCTTCTACTTCTTGTCCTCCGTTTTGGCTCCGAAACACGAAACAAAAAAACTTGCAAAGATATAAAACAGAAGAAGAAAAGAAAGAAGAAGAAAGTCGTTCTTCTCTTCTGACTCTCTGCGACGCGACCACTTCCGTCTCACTGCGTCATGACGTCATTACGCAGGATACAGGGGGAGGGGCTAAGACAAAGAGGACGGCAGTTTGGACCAATCGGAAGGCGAGTTTTGAGGTGAGGGGCGGGACTTTGATGGAGCCACGTAAGCGGGTTTTATAGTGGAGAGAGTCAGCTGACCAGACCGGAAACACAACAAAGGCACTTTATTATCATTATTATTTTTTTATTTTTTTTATTTTTTTATTTAAAAATGGCAGTATCCATAGTAACAGCAGAAAACATTAAAAACATTTACATACAGAAGAAGCATAGCGAAAACATAAACAAAGAGCTATGACAAACATAAAATTAAAAAAACACACAATAAAAATAAATAAATAAGTAGATAATAATAAAAAAGACCACGCGAGAATATGACAATAATTTCACTTAAAAACATTAAAGATATTGCATACATTCATTGTTTTCATTGCTTTTTTGTTATGTGAGGAAGAAAAAAATATTTTTAATTTTACCATTATTATTAGATAGATAAATAGATAGTAACTTTATTGATCCTGAGGGAAATTCAAGTTTCCAGCATCCCAGTTCCATGGTGCAAAACATGTTAGTAAAAAGGCAGTAAAAAAGTTAGTAGTGCAAAGTACAAAAAAGTATACCAGATATAAAAATACAAGGAGATGAAGAAAACTGTTAAAAGTGAATATAGTGCAGAGTAAAAGCTGTGATACACCACTATTAGAAAAGTGAGGGTAATAGCTATAATAATATTAATTATTATTATTAATTTATATAATATATATTATTTATATATACTTATATTATTATTAATTATTACTAATATTGATCATATTTCAAATATTACAACTGTACAGAGCAGATTTAATTTGACCACACTGAAAAATTATACTTTATCACTAATTTATACATGAAACAAAAATAACAAATGTAAAGAAAGCCAAATAAGAAACTTCATCTTGTTTCTGTTTTATATATATAGTTTCTATAAAACTCTGATTGAACTTAAAAAATGTGGAAATACTTCAATATATACATATATGTATGATTCTACATACCTGTACATCCTCATGAATATTACAGTATAATATTCTGTTATTACTTAAATGTTTTCTTTATTTTATTTTCATATTACATTGTAACGTATGTGTTTGTAGTGAGTTTTCAGTCTGAGAATGTGCAGAGCTTCAAACAACAAACAGACAGGACTTTGTAGAGCGGTAGCCGGTTCCCTTTGAACCTCATCAAGGACACAAGGTTCCCTTTGAGGTCCTCTGGAACACCTTCAAGGACTTCAACAACTCCCAAAGGAACCCCGGAACACCTTCAAGGACCCGTCAGAACAACTTAAAGGACCTCTAAAACGTTCTCAATGACCTCAGGAACTTCTCCAAGGTACTCCAGGTAAACAGAAGTGCACGTAACCATAGCAACAATACTGATGGTCCACACCGCGTTACCAGTTTCCTCTTCCAGGACCTGAGGGCGGTCAGGTTCAGCACCCTCTGCTGATTTCTACGTGTTGGTTTTAAACATTGAATTTCAGCCAATCACAGAGCTGCAACACAAAGTTTCAGCCAATCAACATTCAGTTTAATATTTTCTGTGTTTTTCATCATCACTTCACAAACATCAACAGGAAGTCATCAGAACAACAACAGGAAGTCACATGGTCAAATACAGGAAACAACCAAAAAAACCTGTGGAAATGCACAAGAGTTTCACAATAAAAGCCTTTCCACTTTCTCCAGCCAATCCGGTTAGAGAGCACAGATAAGTCGTGACTCCTGATTGGAGGAGAGTTCAGCGCTAAACATCCAATCAGCTCGTCAAATCTGATTTCATTTAGATTAATTTATTATTTTATTTGACTTTAAACTGATTTTCTCTTCAAACCTCACAGAGATACAGCGAAGGACGACTTTTATTTTGTTAGATTCAGGAAAGATTTGAAGAAATCTGATATACATATATATATAAATACTTCGTAAACATCAACACAGTAACACAACAGTTATTAACGTCGTCTTTGCTCGGAGCAGGAAAACAGGAAGAGATGAACTTTGCAGTTTCAGATGATTTAGTTTGAGTCACAAAAACTCGACACACTAAACTAAAAAGGTTTTGGCTGTGATTGAAGCTAATGAAGTTAATGTTGCTAACGTCCATGTCTCCTCTGTTTGCCCCGCCCCCTCTGGTCATGTGGCCCCGCCCCTCATCCTGACACGCGGTAGTTGGCGTGAAGCTCAGGCTGGATGTCGCAGACGCGTCGCAGCAGCTCGACCAACACCGCCTCCCGGTTACCGCGGTAACTGGCCTGGATACAACTCATCCGCTCGACCGTGTCGCGGTCCACCTCAACCGCGCTGTTGCCATGGGAACCGAGGGCCTGGGTGGGGGGGGGACAGTTTAATATACAAATGAAGATATTAGAGACGTCAGGAATAACTGGTAAAAATAAAAACAAGATAAAAAATAACAGTAAAATAATGGAAAAATGTAATTAGAAAATACTGACTGATATAAATATATAATAAAAGTATAAATATAAAAAGAAACCAAAAAAAACATTAAAAATAAATATTAAATTTGTTTTAAATTAAGAGGAAGGAAAACATTTGGGCAAAAAAGACAAAGCATGTCAAAATAACATGAAGAAATAATAATATTAATAAATATAAATATTAATAAATAACAGACAATAATAATAACATTCAATAAATACTTTTGAATGAAAATATTTGAAGAAAGGTGAGGTTAAAAGTTATAATAAATATTAGAGAAAATACTAGATGTCCCTAATTTATATAATTTATTAAAATGAAAAATATCAATATAGATTTTTGTAAAGAAGAAGATATTAAACAAAGAAAACTCGGAGCACAATAAAACATTAAGGACTGAGAATATTATGAATAATAGGGAAAGACTAAACAATTAAACATTTAATATTGAAAAAATACAATTAGAAATAACATTTCTAATAAACAGGCTGAATGATGATGAAGAGAAACAGTAGTACAGTAGTAGTAGTATTGTGTAGTGTACTGTGTAGTGTACTGTGTAGTGTACTGTGTAGTGTGTATTGTGTAGTGTACTGTGTAATGTACTGTGTAGTGTATTGTGTAGTGTACTGTGTAGTGTATTGTGTAGTGTACTGTGTAGTGTATTGTGTAGTGTATTGTGTAGTGTACTGTGTAATGTACTGTGTAGTGTATTGTGTAGTGTGTAGTGTACTGTGTAGTGTATTGTGTAGTGTACTGTGTAGTGTATTGTGTAGTGTACTGTGTAGTGTACTGTGTAGTGTACTGTGTAGTGTATTGTGTAGTGTGTATTGTGTAGTGTACTGTGTAGTGTGTATTGTGTAGTGTACTGTGTAGTGTACTGTGTAGTGTACTGTGTACTGTGTAGTGTACTGTGTAATGTACTGTGTAGTGTATTGTGTAGTGTACTGTGTACTGTGTAGTGTATTGTACTGTGTAGTGTATTGTACTGTGTACTGTGTAGTGTACTGTAGTGTGTAGTGTATTGTGTAGTGTACTGTGTAGTGTATTGTGTAGTGTATTGTGTAGTGTACTGTGTAGTGTACTGTAGTGTACTGTAGTGTGTAGTGTGTAGTGTAGTGTACTGTATTGTGTAGTGTACTGTGTAGTGTACTGTAGTGTATTGTGTAGTGTACTGTGTAGTGTACTGTATTGTGTAGTGTACTGTAGTGTGTAGTGTAGTGTGTAGTGTACTGTAGTGTGTAGTGTATTGTGTAGTGTATTGTGTAGTGTACTGTGTAGTGTATTGTGTAGTGTACTGTGTAGTGTACTGTGTAGTGTACTGTAGTGTGTAGTGTGTAGTGTAGTGTGTAGTGTACTGTATTGTGTAGTGTACTGTGTAGTGTACTGTAGTGTATTGTGTAGTGTACTGTGTAGTGTACTGTATTGTGTAGTGTACTGTAGTGTGTAGTGTAGTGTGTAGTGTACTGTAGTGTGTAGTGTATTGTGTAGTGTACTGTAGTGTGTAGTGTATTGTGTAGTGTATTGTGTAGTGTATTGTGTAGTGTATTGTGTAGTGTACTGTGTAGTGTACTGTGTAGTGTACTGTAGTGTACTGTATTGTGTAGTGTACTGTGTAGTGTACTGTAGTGTGTAGTGTACTGTGTAGTGTACTGTATTGTGTAGTGTACTGTAGTGTGTAGTGTGTAGTGTACTGTAGTGTGTAGTGTATTGTGTAGTGTACTGTAGTGTGTAGTGTACTGTGTAGTGTATTGTGTAGTGTACTGTGTAGTGTACTGTGTAGTGTACTGTAGTGTACTGTAGTGTGTAGTGTAGTGTGTAGTGTACTGTAGTGTGTAGTGTACTGTGTAGTGTAGTGTGTAGTGTATTGTGTAGTGTATTGTGTAGTGTACTGTGTAGTGTAGTGTATTGTGTAGTGTAGTGTGTAGTGTACTGTGTAGTGTACTGTAGTGTACTGTATTGTGTAGTGTACTGTGTAGTGTACTGTAGTGTGTAGTGTACTGTGTAGTGTACTGTATTGTGTAGTGTACTGTAGTGTGTAGTGTGTAGTGTACTGTAGTGTGTAGTGTATTGTGTAGTGTACTGTAGTGTGTAGTGTACTGTGTAGTGTATTGTGTAGTGTACTGTGTAGTGTACTGTGTAGTGTACTGTAGTGTACTGTAGTGTGTAGTGTAGTGTGTAGTGTACTGTAGTGTGTAGTGTACTGTGTAGTGTAGTGTGTAGTGTATTGTGTAGTGTATTGTGTAGTGTACTGTGTAGTGTAGTGTATTGTGTAGTGTAGTGTGTAGTGTAGTGTATTGTGTAGTGTATTGTGTAGTGTAGTGTGTAGTGTACGTACAGCAGCCTCTTTGGTCTTGAACTCTTTCTCTCTCTGCAGTCGGTACTGTTCGATCTCAGCCTGGGCTTCTTCTTTAGCCTGCTTCAGACGCCGGTTCTTCCCTGCAGAGACACAGAAATACATTTATATTATATATATTATTATTATTATACATTAGACTGGACTGCACTATACTATTATTATTATTATTATGTGTGTGTCTGTGACTCTTTATCACATGATGTGGTCACCATATCCCATGATGCTCAGCGGCTGACTCACACACTGAACACATGAAGGAAAACATTTACACAACATTTATTACAACGACAGATTCAGTTATTAAGAATGCATGAATGGAAACGTGTCTACTGGTTTCTACTGGTTTCTACTGTTTCCACTGGTTTCTACTGGTGTCTACTGGTGTCTACTGTTTCCACTGGTGTCTACTGGTTTCTACTGTTTCCACTGGTGTCTACTGGTTTCTACTGGTGTCTACTGGTTTCTACTGTTTCCACTGGTGTCTACTGGTTTCTACTGTTTCCACTGGTTTCCACTGGTTTCTACTGGTTTCCACTGGTGTCTAATCATTTCTCCTGGTGTCTACTGGTTTCTACTGGTTTCTACTCATTTCTCCTGTTTCTACTGGTTTCTCCTGTTTTCTACTGTTTCTCCTGGATTCTATTGTTTCTCCTGGTTTCTACTGTTTCTCCTGGTTTCTACTCATTTCTCCTGGTTTCTACTCATTTCTCCTGGTTTCTATTGTTTCTCCTGGTTTCTATTGTTTCTCCTGGTTTCTATTGTTTCTCCTGGTTTCTACTGTTTCTCCTGGTTTCTATTTTCTCCTGGTTTCTCTTGTTTCTCCTGGTTTCTACTGTTTTCTACTGTTTCCACTGGTTTCTAATGGTGTCTACTGGTTTCTATTGTTTCTCCTGGTTTCTATTGTTTCTCCTGGTTTCTATTGTTTCTCCTGGTTTCTATTGTTTCTCCTGGTTTCTACTGTTTCTCCTGGTTTCTACTGTTTCTCCTGGTTTCTATTGTTTCTCCTGGTTTCTACTGTTTCTCCTGGTTTCTATTTTCTCCTGGTTTCTCTTGTTTCTCCTGGTTTCTACTGTTTTCTACTGTTTCCACTGGTTTCTAATGGTGTCTACTGGTTTCTATTGTTTCTCCTGGTTTCTATTGTTTCTCCTGGTTTCTATTGTTTCTCCTGGTTTCTATTGTTTCTCCTGGTTTCTACTGTTTCTCCTGGTTTCTACTGTTTCTACTGTTTCTCCTGGTTTCTACTGTTTCTACTGTTTCTCCTGGTTTCTACTGTTTCTCCTGGTTTCTACTGTTTCTACTGTTTCTCCTGGTTTCTATTGTTTCTCCTGGTTTCTACTGTTTCTCCTGGTTTCTACTGTTTCTCCTGGTTTCTACTGTTTCTCCTGGTTTTACTGGTTTCTATTGTTTCTCCTGGTTTCTACTGTTTCTACTGTTTCTCCTGGTTTCTATTGTTTCTCCTGGTTTCTACTGTTTCTCCTGGTTTCTACTGTTTCTACTGTTTCTCCTGGTTTCTACTGTTTCTCCTGGTTTCTCCTGGTTTTACTGGTTTCTATTGTTTCTCCTGGTTTTACTGGTTTCTATTGTTTCTCCTGGTTTCTACTGTTTCTACTGTTTCTCCTGGTTTCTACTGTTTCTACTGTTTCTCCTGGTTTCTACTGTTTCTCCTGGTTTCTACTGTTTCTCCTGGTTTCTACTGTTTCTACTGTTTCTCCTGGTTTCTACTGTTTCTCCTGGTTTCTACTGTTTCTACTGTTTCTCCTGGTTTCTATTGTTTCTCCTGGTTTCTACTGTTTCTCCTGGTTTCTACTGTTTCTACTGTTTCTCCTGGTTTCTACTGTTTCTCCTGGTTTCTCCTGGTTTTACTGGTTTCTATTGTTTCTCCTGGTTTCTACTGTTTCTACTGTTTCTCCTGGTTTCTATTGTTTCTCCTGGTTTCTACTGTTTCTACTGTTTCTCCTGGTTTCTACTGTTTCTACTGTTTCTCCTGGTTTCTCCTGGTTTTACTGGTTTCTACTGTTTCTCCTGGTTTTACTGGTTTCTATTGTTTCTCCTGGTTTCTACTGTTTCTCCTGGTTTCTACTGTTTCTCCTGGTTTTACTGGTTTCTACTGTTTCTCCTGGTTTTACTGGTTTCTATTGTTTCTCCTGGTTTCTACTGTTTCTCCTGGTTTCTACTGTTTCTCCTGGTTTTACTGGTTTCTATTGTTTCTCCTGGTTTCTACTGTTTCTCCTGGTTTTACTGGTTTCTATTGTTTCTCCTGGTTTCTACTGTTTCTACTGGTTTCTACTGTTTCTCCTGGTTTCTACTGTTTCTACTGTTTCTCCTGGTTTCTACTGTTTCTCCTGGTTTCTCCTAGTTTTACTGGTTTCTACTGTTTCTCCTGGTTTTACTGGTTTCTATTGTTTCTCCTGGTTTCTACTGTTTCTCCTGGTTTCTCCTGGTTTCTACTGTTTCTCCTGGTTTCTATTGTTTCTCCTGGTTTCTACTGTTTCTCCTGGTTTCTATTGTTTCTCCTGGTTTCTATTGTTTCTCCTGGTTTCTACTGTTTCTCCTGGTTTCTACTGTTTCTCCTGGTTTCTATTGTTTCTCCTGGTTTCTACTGTTTCTCCTGGTTTCTATTGTTTCTCCTGGTTTCTACTGTTTCTCCTGGTTTCTATTGTTTCTCCTGGTTTCTATTGTTTCTCCTGGTTTCTATTGTTTCTCCTGGTTTCTATTGTTTCTCCTGGTTTCTACTGTTTCTCCTGGTTTCTATTGTTTCTCCTGGTTTCTATTGTTTCTCCTGGTTTCTATTGTTTCTCCTGGTTTCTACTGTTTCTCCTGGTTTCTATTGTTTCTCCTGGTTTCTATTGTTTCTCCTGGTTTCTACTGTTTCTCCTGGTTTCTCCTGTTTCTACTGGTTTCTATTGTTTCTCCTGGTTTCTACTGTTTCTCCTGGTTTCTCCTGTTTCTCCTGGTTTCTATTGTTTCTCCTGGTTTCTATTGTTTCTCCTGGTTTCTACTGTTTCTCCTGGTTTCTACTGTTTCTCCTGGTTTCTATTGTTTCTCCTGGTTTCTACTGTTTCTCCTGGTTTCTCCTGGTTTCTACTGTTTCTCCTGGTTTCTATTGTTTCTCCTGGTTTCTACTGTTTCTCCTGGTTTCTACTGTTTCTCCTGGTTTCTATTGTTTCTCCTGGTTTCTACTGTTTCTCCTGGTTTCTACTGTTTCTCCTGGTTTCTATTGTTTCTCCTGGTTTCTACTGTTTCTCCTGGTTTCTATTGTTTCTCCTGGTTTCTACTGTTTCTCCTGGTTTCTATTGTTTCTCCTGGTTTCTACTGTTTCTCCTGGTTTCTATTGTTTCTCCTGGTTTCTATTGTTTCTCCTGGTTTCTATTGTTTCTCCTGGTTTCTACTGTTTCTCCTGGTTTCTATTGTTTCTCCTGGTTTCTACTGTTTCTCCTGGTTTCTCCTGGTTTCTACTGTTTCTCCTGGTTTCTATTGTTTCTCCTGGTTTCTACTGTTTCTCCTGGTTTCTCCTGGTTTCTACTGTTTCTCCTGGTTTCTATTGTTTCTCCTGGTTTCTACTGTTTCTCCTGGTTTCTACTGTTTCTCCTGGTTTCTACTGTTTCTCCTGGTTTCTATTGTTTCTCCTGGTTTCTACTGTTTCTCCTGGTTTCTACTGTTTCTCCTGGTTTCTATTGTTTCTCCTGGTTTCTACTGTTTCTCCTGGTTTCTACTGTTTCTCCTGGTTTCTATTGTTTCTCCTGGTTTCTACTGTTTCTCCTGGTTTCTATTGTTTCTCCTGGTTTCTACTGTTTCTCCTGGTTTCTCCTGGTTTCTCCTGGTTTCTACTGTTTCTCCTGGTTTCTATTGTTTCTCCTGGTTTCTACTGTTTCTCCTGGTTTCTCCTGGTTTCTACTGTTTCTCCTGGTTTCTATTGTTTCTCCTGGTTTCTACTGTTTCTCCTGGTTTCTATTGTTTCTCCTGGTTTCTACTGTTTCTCCTGGTTTCTCCTGGTTTCTCCTGGTTTCTACTGTTTCTCCTGGTTTCTATTGTTTCTCCTGGTTTCTACTGTTTCTCCTGGTTTCTCCTGGTTTCTCCTGGTTTCTACTGTTTCTCCTGGTTTCTCCTGGTTTCTCCTGGTTTCTACTGTTTCTCCTGGTTTCTATTGTTTCTCCTGGTTTCTATTGTTTCTCCTGGTTTCTACTGTTTCTCCTGGTTTCTACTGTTTCTACTGAATATTCTCGTTTAATGGTTTTTTCCTGCTGGGTCTCTCCCTCCCTGATTAATCGCAGTCAGGTGTGTATTTATTCCGTTAACAGCTGTGTTACCGTGTTAATGGTCTACCGGACTACCGGTCTACCAGACTACCGTTCTACCGTTCTACCGGACTACCGTTCTACCGGAGCGCTGCTGGCCAACAGGCCGTCTCTCTACTCACGTTTGCGGGCTTCAGCCACCTTCTCGGCGGCTCTCTTCTCGGCCTGCAGCAGCTGCTGGATGCCCTGAGACTGACTCGCCATGTTGGAGCAGAGAGAGCAGAGAGAGGAGGAATCACCAGAATGAAGGTCGACGAGGATCAGGCTGCTTCTTCTTCCTCTGTTGATCAGTCAGCTGATGTCACGTCACGCTGCGGACCGATCACGTGATTTCGTCACGAGGTGCGGGGGATCTTCTTCTTCTTTTTTTCAACCAGCGCGTGAGGCGCATGCGCGTTACCGCATGCGCGTTACCGCCAACTTCTGATACTGAGTGGATCAGATATATTATTATATTTTATCCATTAATTCTGTTTCTCTGACAAGATCAATTAAAATTACATTAATGTAGCAAAAATATTACGAATAAATGTTCCCTTTAATTAATCTATGTATTTATTTTTTAATCTATTTATTATTTTTGCATTTATTTTTAATTAATATATATTAATAATTATTTATTTATTTATGCACTATTTTAAAATAAATACAAAATAAATGCTGTTTGAACAATTAATAAAAATAAATACATAAATGGGAAATTAAACAGAATAGTAAATAAACAAGGGAATTAATAGAGATTAAGAAGCAAATTAAAACAGAAATATCAATTTATATCCCATTTTATCAAATAATTAAAGGTTACATTTATTTATCAATATTATTTTTGCTACATTTAATGCTAATTATTTATTTATTGAGTAATTTATATATTTATTAATTTATTTTGGCAGGTTCCGTCCTCCATAAAATAATTCACAACAGATTATATTATATCCATTAATTCTGTTTCTCTGACAAGATTAATTAAAATTAAATTAAATGTAGCAAAAATATTACAAATAAATGTTCCCTTTAATTAATCTATGTATTTATTTTTTAATCTATTTATTTTTGCATTTATTTTTAAATGTATGTATTTATTTATTTCTGCACTATTTTAAAATAAATATAAAATAAATACAAAATAAATGCTTTTTGAAAAATTAATAAAAATAAATACATAAAGGGAAAATTAAACAGAACAGTAAATAAACAAGGGTATTAATACAGAGATAAAGAAGCAAATTAAAACAGAAATATAAATGTATGTCAAATTTTATCAAATAATTAAAGGCTACATTTATTTTTGCTCAATTTATTTTTATTATTATTTTTGCTATATCTAATGCTAATTATTTATTTATTGAGTCATTTATATATGTATTCATTTATTTTGGCAGGTTCCATCCTCCATAAAAGTGTTCACAACATAGATATTATGTGTAAAATATTTATTAATATTAATTTTATTTAAAAAAGAGACAATTTCAAAATGTATTTCATTTTATTAAAAAAACAAAAAAAACACTGAACATTTGTGAATTTTTCTACATTTTTCAGGAAAAAAACTCCTTAAATCATCTTGACATCACTGTGACATCACCGTGACATCACTCTGACAGCCAGAGTTTGAAGGTCCGGTCGTAGGAGCAGGAGGCGATCAGTTTCCCGTCAGGTGACACGTCGACGCCCATCACCTGGAAATGAAAACACGTTAATGTTCCAGATGTGTCTCCACCAATCAGCAGCAGCGTCTGAACAGACCAATCAGAGCAGAGTGTTTGTACCTTCCCCTCGTGTCCGGCGAGCGTCTTCAGCGGCGTCCAGCCCGGGTGACTCCAAACCTTCGCCATGTTGTCATAAGCTCCGGTAATCAGGAATTGACCGTCTGTGGCTACACACAGTCAGGAAGAGAGGTCAGAGACACAAACAGGAAACACAGACAACAAAGTTGGATGAAAAAAGTAAAAAGAAAAAAGAAAGAGACAAAACAAAAATATGACAAAATAAAAGCATGAACAAAAAGTGATGAAAAATAAAAACTAATAAATGTATTTTATTTACCAGAAGGGAGAAAAAAACAAGTTAAAAAAGGAAATTTCAGACACTAAACACGAAAATAAAATCAATAAAATAAAAAAAGATAGATAAAAACATTCAATTCAATAAACTGAACTAAATTCAAAATAAATAAGGTAAACTAAACTAAAAAATACAATTTTAATTAGAATAAAACAAAATAAGCTTAAAAATAAAATGTAAAATAGATACAAATAAATAAGAAAACAATTTGTTTGGAAAAGTAATCGTACCACAATAAAATATGGAATAAATTTAACAAAAATTAAAAAAAAAATTAATATAAAGTGAAGCATAATAAAATAAACTAAAATAACGTAATATAAAATGAAATAAACAATAATAATAAAAAAAAATATATAAAATGAAACAAAATAAAATAAATAAATTGAAGGTGTGTTTACGTTGGAAGCGGACAGCAGACACTAGGTTCTGGTGGGCGGGGACTGTGTATAGACACTTCCTGTTTCTCAGCTCCCAGACCTTACAGGTGTTATCACCGCTCCCTGTCGCCAGGTGATACCTGAGAGAACAAAAACACACTCAGAAATATTAAAATACTAGAAACATTTGGATTTCCCTTTTTGCATCACAAAAACAAGAAACCTGTTAAAACACACTTTATGTAACAATAATAAAATGAGGTTCAAACATTTACTATCTGAGGACAAAAATATATCACAATAACAATAACTTAATTATTTTTTTGCTGTAAATTTAAATTCTCTTTAAATTTCACTTTGCTCGTCTCTGATTGGCTGTATTCTAAAGTGATCGTCTCTGATTGGCTGTATTCTAAAGTGCTGGTCTCTGATTGGCTGTATTCTAAAGTGATCGTCTCTGATTGGCTGTATTCTAAAGTGATCGTCTCTGATTGGCTGTATTCTAAAGTGCTGGTCTCTGATTGGCTGTATTCTAAAGTGATCGTCTCTGATTGGCTGTATTCTAAAGTGATCGTCTCTGATTGGCTGTATTCTAAAGTGCTTGTCTCTGATTGGCTGTATTTTAAAGTGATCGTCTCTGATTGGCTGTATTCTAAAGTGCTTGTCTCTGATTGGCTGTATTTTAAATAGCTCGTCTCTGATAGGCTGTAATTTAAAGAGCTCGTCTCTAATTGGCTGACCCGTTGGGGGAGAAGTGCACGCTGTAGATCTCCTTCAGGTGTCCCTCCAGGAAAACAACGCAGCGTCCAGTCCGAAGGTCCCACACCCTGCCAAACGAATCCAGTCCTCTGATTGGACGAGAGCAGAGAGGGGGCGGGGCAACACACAGACAGGAGGCGGGGCCACAGAGAGACAGGATTTATAATTCACATTTAATAAAGCACAAACAGATAAATAACAATATAAATATTCAAACGACTGCAGTACTAGTACTACAGAAGATGGAACTGTTAGTACAAAAGTACTACAGAGTAGAGCATATAGTATATTGTGCAGTACAGTGTGTAGTAGTGTATAGTACAATTAATAGTACAGCGTGTGTAGTACAATGTGCAGTACAATGTGTACTATAGTGTGTAGTAGAGAATAAACTACAGTGTGTACTAAAACGTGTACTACAGAGTGTAGTACAGTGTATACTGCAGTGTAGTACAGTGTGTTCTATAGAGTGTAGTACAGTGTATACTGCAGTGTAGTACAGTGTGTTCTATAGAGTGTAGTACAGTGTATAGTGCAGTGTAGTACAGTGTGTTCTATAGAGTGTAGTACAGTGTATAGTGCAGTGTAGTACAGTGTGTTCTTTACCCAGTAGCAGCCAGGGATCCATCGGGGTGGAAGTTGATGTCGTGGACTCCTTTACTGTGACCTTCCTGATGGAGGATTTCCTCCCGAACCTCCAGATCCCACAGACGCCACGAGTTATCATAACTACAGGCAGACAGACAGAGAACTACTACGTGTGTGTACTAGTACACAGAAACACTCTTTCCCAGTGATGGTTGGACACCAGTTTACCTGGTTGTTCCCAGAAACCTCCCAGAAGGATGCCAGGACACTCGGGACACTCGCTCGCTGTGACCTTCGATGTCTGCCACCGGCTCGTCGCTACGGCAACCAGAGACAGACAGAGAGGAAAGAATGACCATATAAGGAGCAGCAGGGAAGCTCATTAATATTCACTTCTTCACACTTCTTCGTGTGTTGGCCTCCTCGCCTCCTCGCCTCCTACCTCTCTAGGTTCCACAGCTTCACGGACCCGTCGGCAGCACACGAGGCCAAGCTGACGTCCGATGAGTCGAGAGTGACTCCCGCCTGCGGGCGGAAGACGACCGAGCCCACGTGGGTGTTATGTCCTTCAGCCAATCAGAGAGCAGGGACAGAGAGGGGGCGGAGTCTCAGTTACTCAGGACATGCTCACGTTAAAACTACTAAAGATTCAGAACGTCAAATAAACTCAAACGTACTAAAAATACAAATCTGAAACACAAACACACAAACTGATAATAAATGTTAATTAATTATAGAGAAACATGAAGCTGCTCACCTCTGAGGGTACGAATCAGGTTGCAGTCGGGGACGGACCACAGCTTACACAGGCCGCTCCTGCAGAACGGGTTGTTAGCATGTTAGCATTAGCATTCAACATGAGCACGTGTAATTCAAGTGTTAGCTGTTAGCTCACGGCTATGCTAACTCCCTATGTGCTAATGTGCTAATGTGGGCGGGGCTCGGTACCAGGAGGCCGTGGCCAGCATCTTGGAGTCGGGGCTGAAGTGGCAGAAGCTGATTGGTCGATCGTCTCCGATCTGACTGCAGAAGTTGTTGAGATTCTGAAGAAGAAGTTTGATGTTTAAGCTCACATTAATACGTTTAGTTACTATATATACTGTATATATATTTACATATATCAATGATATCTACGTTCTCACCCTCAGGCTCTTGTGCAGCTCTTGTTGCCGGATCGCTCTGGTCGCCTCGGCAACCTCCCTCTGGGCGCGTGCAGCCTCCAAACGCCTCATCGCCCTGACGGACCAATCATAACAGGAGCTTGTGAGTCACAGCCAATCAGACTCTTTCCTTTCTTATTCATCACATACACAAACACACTGAGCGAGGACCGCCGGCCCTCCTCTGTCTCTGATTGGTCGGTTGGTAGCTGACTCACCGTGGCAGAGAGTATTTGGCCAACCAGAGGCGAGCGTCCTTCAGGTAGGCGGAGCCTTCGTGGTACCACGTCTGCTGGCACTGTGACGGTCAGAAAGACAGAACATGTTTCATTTTGACAGTTTTATTCAACTCAAAGATATAATGTCATATAATATGTGTGTGTGTGTGTGTGTGTGTGTGTGTGTGTGTGTGTGTGTGTGTGTGTGTGTGTGTGTGTGTGTGTGTGTGTGTGTGTGTGTGTTGACCTCGTCCTGTGACCTCTTGGCTCTCTCTTCATCCCTCCTGGACTTTTTCAGAGCGTCGGGACCGACGACCGACAGAACACTTCGCAGTCTGACCACACAAACAAACAAACACACAGGAAATCTGAATGTTTCTTCAACATTAAAGACATTTAAACTGTCAATGAAAACTCTTTGCGTTTTTATCAGCTCGGTGTGAAATCTGACTTTTATTGTGCTAATCTGATAGATGCTAACATGCTAACATGCTAACGCCACAGAGGCCTGTGGAGGCTTCTGTCTTTGTCCTGCTGAATGTCCTTTATGTCTATTATTACAGACTATAATATCCTGTCACGTCGCCATGGTTACGATGTCTTGAACAATGAGTGTTCAAACCCAGATCCTCCTGCAGCTTCAGTCTGCACTAGTTTCATCCAGGTGGACTCAATAAACCGGAGTGAATGTAACTATTTCTATTTCTCTACTTTGATTTTCATGATTTTAACACATTTTCATAAAATGTAATGATATAATGAGCCACACATCATTTAAATAGATGCAAAGTTTGTGGTGGTTATTATCGGAATTGGAGAATTATTGGAGCGATTAATCAATAGTTGAAATAGTTGCAGATTCATTATT
This sequence comes from Sebastes fasciatus, assembly GCF_043250625.1. NCBI lineage: Eukaryota > Metazoa > Chordata > Actinopteri > Perciformes > Sebastidae > Sebastes > Sebastes fasciatus. The sequence goes on from NC_133813.1 coordinate 1,059,101, forward strand.
TTTGCCAGTTGTTCAAACTGGTGTAAATTAGTATTATATTGAATTAGTTAAATGTTTGTTTAAATGTCAGTTCGTCTCTTGAAAACTTCACTGAAACATTCAAATAACATTTTTTTATTATAATGTTTTTACCTCTCCCGGCGGTCAGCTGGTCCCTCTCCGAACAACGTGATTGGCTCTCCGAGCGCTCGGAGGCCGGCCTTCACCTCAGCGTCATCGGTGGAGACGGTGATCTGTCGCGCTCGCCGCCGCCGCTCGAAGGCGGCGAGTGCTTCATGCTGCCGCTCGCTACCCCGCTCCTCCAGGTCCAGAGTCTCTCCTGCATGGCATCATGGGAAACAGAGTCTCACTCACACATCACACACGTTTACATCTATCTGTAGTTTACAACGTGAGACTGACCTGACGAGATGTTGATGTTTCCCGCCGCGATCCCCGCCTTCACCGCATCGCTTCCTTTTGTCGTCTCTGAGTTCAGACGCTCGCGCTCTTTTTCCTCCAGGCTTCCGTAGTAAACACGAGTCCTCTTCACGGCCGGAGCCGAATCCTCGTCGTCTGACATTGTCATTCACTTCCTCTTCTTCTTCTTCTTCTACTACTGCTGCTGCTGCACCCCAGAGGCTGCTGGGAAAACTACACCGAGAGAAAATAACGACAAGAAGTAACAGAGAGCGAAGACAAATTAGTAATATTCACAATATAATATTCATTTAAGAAAAAGAAAAACAGCTAAAAGATAAAGGTTAGGTCTTCCTCAAACAAATAAAAGTCAATAAAACTGTTGATATTTTTATTTAATGTCTTTCTAATACGCCTAAATGCTTCAAAACTATTATAGTCTTTATTTATTTATTATTATAAATGATAGTCTTATTGTATGTTTGATGATTTTTAGGCCTTTTAACAGACGTCTCAGTGTCCCACATTTCGGACATCACTGTGCAACATTAGGGAATAATAATTTGTCTGAGAGAACTTGGCATTAGAGTACTGATACGTCTACCATTTCCTTTATGAGTGTGATATCTGCATGTTCTTTTTTAGGTTTGATTAGGACACATCCTGTGGATTTCAGAGTGGTACTGGGTGAGGATTTAATGTACTGACTTCATATCACAATATATTCCACAAGTCTAAAATGCAAAAAATGTCCCGCATCAGGCCGATTCACCCAATAAAACATCCTCATACACAATATTAATGTAAATTAAAAACACGTCTTCAGTGTGACTGAAGAGTTTTCTAGGTTCATATTCTGTGATATTTACTGATCTATCTCTCTTTCTCTGTTTTCTTCACATTATAATCAATATTTACTCCTCAACAGTTAATCAATATAATAATGAACTGAAGTTCTTCTCTCTCACAGCTGCTGCTCAGGTCAACAGGCTTTTACAAGTGCAATCACCTCTGTTTACAGTATATCTATCTTTATATTTTAAACTTCTAGTGCAACACTTCTGTTTATATTTATTTATTACATCTACTTTACCTGTTTTATTTGCTTTATAACTGTGTGTGTTTTACCTGTTCTATGTTTTATCTGCCTCGTTTAGTCTGGTCAAGTATTTGTTTTAAAGCTCTGAACAGAAGTGGAAACTGTGAATCTCGTTGTATTTAATACGATGACAATAAAGCTTTCTATTCTATTCTATAAAATGGTGAAAAATGTGGATCATTTTTTCCAAAGCCAAAGTTGACGTCCTCAAATTTCTGGTTTTGTCAAAGATATTCAGTTTACTGTCATAGAGGAGTAAAGAAACCAGAAAATATTTACATTTAAGAAGCTTGAATGAGAGAATTTAGTCTTTTCTTCCTTAAAAGAATTACTCTAACCAATTATTAAAATAGTTGGTGATTAATTTAATAGTTGATTAATTGTTACTTCTAGTGTAACACTTCTGTTTATATTTATTTATTACATCTACTTGACCTGTTTGATTTGCTTTAGAACTGTGTGTGTTTGACCTGTTATATGTTTTATCTGTCTTGTTTAGTCTGGTCAAGTATTTGTTTTAAAGCACTGAACAGAAGTGGAAACTGTGAATCAGGTTGTATTTAATACGATGACAATAAAGCTTTCTATTCTATTCTATTCTATCAGCTGTGTTTTACATGTTTTATTATTATTAATTGAGCCGAATCACAGAGCGACTCACACAGTTACAGATCTGAGAGAAGTTTAGTTCTGAAGCTGGAGGAACTCTCTCAGTCAGAGAATCCGTCTAGAATTAAACGATTATCCGACGAGGTCTGGTAGAAACAGGAACAAACGGTCAGACAGTAACGAGGTACCACTGCACTATAGAAATATTAGATCTGGTTGCTATGGTTACAGTGACAAAGACAGTCATGCATTTTTTCAAATTAATTTAATTTGAATTCTCTTGAAGTTCCACATTCACAAGTGTACATTTACCAAAAAAAGACTAATTTCTTTGTATTTATGAAATAAATTAAATTATATCTGGCAACAATTTATTCCTCCAAAACAAAAAAGCAATGAAAACAATGAATGTATACAATATCTAAAGTTTTTAAGTGAAATTATTGTCATACTCTCGCGTGGTCTTTTTTATTATCATCTATTTATTTATCTATTTTTATTGTTTTTTTATTTTATGTTGGTTTTGATTCATTTCTGTTCTCCTTTAATGTTTATGTTTATGCTTCTTCTGTATGTAAATGTGTTTAATGTTTTCTGCTGTTACCATGGATACCCTCATTTAGAAATATAAAGGATAGTAACGAGGTACACAGCTACTGCTAGCATTAGCATCAGCATTAGCATCAGCATTAGCATTAGCATTAGCATCAGCATCAGTTCTAACAGCAGAAAGGCGCGTCACGCCGCGTCACACATCACGCCACCTGAGCCGTCACGCGGCGGGTTTGCTTGGCAGCAGTGGAGCGGCTCGTGTCTGTGTGATATGAACGTGTTATTGTAGTTTTAGTTTTAAACTCACCGGATGAAAGAAGCGAAGCAGCGTCTCAGAGCGGAGTGACCCGGATGTACTCACGGCATCAGCTTCCGGGTCAGAGGTTGCTCTTCCGGTTCAACAGAACAGCAGAAACAAACACGAGAGGAAGACCCGCGAAAACACCTCAACTACACACCTGTCAGGTAACTCTACACACTCTGTTACACCTGTTGAAGCTGAGCGACGAACGGTGATCTGTTTCCGGTTCAATTCATTTATTACATGTTGTACTGATGTTAGCACGTTAGCTTAGCTTCTCTTAGCTTCTCTTAGCTTCTGTTCCCCATTCACACTGAATAGAACCACAGTACTACCACTACTACACTAGTACTCTACCAGTACTACCTCAGTACTACCACTACTACACTAGTACTCTACCAGTACTACCTCAGTACTACCACTACTACACTAGTACTCTACCAGTACTACCTCAGTACTACCACTACTACACTAGTACTCTACCAGTACTACCACAGTACTACCACTACTACACTAGTACTCTACCAGTACTACCTCAGTACTACCACTACTACACTAGTACTCTACCAGTACTACCACAGTACTACCACAATACTACCACTACTACACTAGTACTCTACCAGTACTACCTCAGTACTACCACTACTACACTAGTACTCTACCAGTACTACCACAGTACTACCACAATACTACCACTACTACACTAGTACTCTACCAGTACTACCTCAGTACTACCACTACTACACTAGTACTACACTAGTACTCTACCAGTACTACCTCAGTACTACCACTACTACACTAGTACTCTACCAGTACTACCACAGTACTACCAATACTACACTAGTACTACACTAGTACTCTACCAGTACTACCACAGTACTACCACTACTACACTAGTACTACACTAGTACTCTACCAGTACTACCACAATACTACCAATACTACACTAGTACTCTACCAGTACTACCTCAGTACTACCACTACTACACTAGTACTACACTAGTACTCTACCAGTACTACCACAATACTACCAATACTACACTAGTACTCTACCAGTACTACCTCAGTACTACCACTACTACACTAGTACTACACTAGTACTCTACCAGTACTACCACAGTACTACCACAATACTACCAATACTACACTAGTACTCTACCAGTACTACCACAATACTACCAATACTACACTAGTACTCTACCAGTACTACCTCAGTACTCCCTCAGTACTACCAGTACTCCTAGTACTCCTTCAGTACTCACAGTACTCCCTCAGTGTACTCACAGTGCTCCCTCAGTGTACTCACAGTACTCCCTCAGTGTACTCACAGTGCTCCCTCAGTACTCCTAGTACTCCTTCAGTACTCACAGTACTCCCTCAGTGTACTCACAGTGCTCCCTCAGTACTACCAGTACTCCCTCAGTGTACTCACAGTACTCCCTCAGTACTCTAGTACTCCCTCAGTACTGCCAGTACTCTCAGTACTCCCACTGCTGTTATCCAGCTAAGTTTGTGTTTGTGATTGTGATTGGTCGCCTGCAGGTCACCTGATCGTCTGATTTATTAATCACCTGCAGGATCAATAAAGTCTCCAAACAACTTCAATAACTTCAGTTCTTTTCTCAACAGTTGAACAGTGAAACCTGTAATGTGACGTTTAACAACTAATAACATAACGGTTTACTAATTAATGACCCTTTATTAGTGCAGCAGCTTTCAATAATCAATAAAAAGACACAAACAGGATCTGATAGAGTGAAATAAAATAATATGATTCATCCTGTAGCCTGTTCACAGCTGCTAATATTTATAAGACACAACGTTTTATTTAATCACACACAGTCAGTCATTTCATGTTTTTGTGTCTAATTGTTTGTGAAGGTTTCTCTGATATAAACTGAAGATGTTGAGGAGGAAACCGACTCGTCTGGAGCTGAAGATCGACGACACCGAGGAGTTCGAGAGCGTCAAGAAAGAGCTCGAGGTTTAAATCACTTCTATACACCGTATATCTATCAATACTGTCGGTATTCATCAATACTGTCATTATCAATCAATACTGTCATTATCAATCAATACTGTCGGTATCTATCAATACTGTCGGTATTCATCAATACTGTCATTATCAATCAATACTGTCATTATCAATCAATACTGTCATTATCAATCAATACTGTCGGTATCTATCAATACTGTCGGTATTCATCAATACTGTCCGTATCCATCAATACTGTCCGTATCCATCAATACTGTCATTATCAATCAATACTGTCGGTATCTATCAATACTGTCGGTATTCATCAATACTGTCATTATCAATCAATACTGTCATTATCAATCAATACTGTCGGTATCTATCAATACTGTCCGTATCCATCAATACTGTCATTATCAATCAATACTGTCGGTATCCATCAATACTGTCGGTATCTATCCACCAGTATTGATCGATCCTGTCAGTATTGATTGATTGATCTTCTGTTGTATATTATTGATCCCTTCAGCCTGTCAGTTTGATAATTGATCGTCTGCAGCGTGTCGAATGTTTTCTGGAGTTTTATTAAACAACTAAAATTAGTTTCAGTCACATGATCGAGAACGACATCATCATGCGACGAGAGGACAGATCGATCGAAATAATTGATCGTAACCGCAGCGGGAGACGTGACATCATAAAGAGGAAATTAGACTTTTACATCTTTATATAATGTTTAAATATTAATAATAATTTAAACGTCATTTAACGTTTCTATCAGCTGACGTGAAGCGACATCCTGGTAACGCTTGCATCTCTACTGATTATTAATTGTCATTTTTTTTTGCAGGCCAGGAAGCGTCAGCGAGAGGAGGCGGAGTCAGGAGGTGGAGTGGGCGGGGCTTCTGTAATCAGTGTTGACATAATCGGGGGCGGAGCCTCAGCTTCTTCCTCTACGGCGGCGTCGAGGGCGGAGCTAATCAACGAGCGAATCGGCTACAAGCCGCACCCCAAACCGGCCACGCTGCCGACCTTATTCGGAAGTTTACAGTTTTAATAAAAAAAATCATAAAAATGTTAAAACAGAAGGAACGGTTTCACGGGTTTTATTAACGTTCGAATCTGTCTGGACAAATGCAACGTAAATGGTTCCAATAAAGTTGATTCAAACATCGATTACTGATTGAAAACAGAACATATCAGGCTCATTTCCAGATTTCTACTAGAACATGTTTACAGGCTTTAATGTTCAAAAAAGATTTTAATGAATATTTTTGCTGATTCATTTAGTTATAGTTAATAGTTTTGACAAATTAAAACAATATTTAAGTGTTTTCCGTTTATGAATGCTTTATACAAATTAAAAAATAAAACCATCACGTAATGGAAAATAAATATCATTAAAAAGAGAATAATTAGTGTTTACAATTTGTACTTGTTTTATAATAATATATTATTAATATTAGTCAGATAAAAACTGCAGACCACTTTTTTCCCTCATATTTAAAATTTGTTATTAATTAAAAAAATCTTTATTGGAAAAGATTTAAAAACAAAAATAAAAATAAAATCGTTAGAAATGACACACATCAGGTTTGTTCATATGTTTTATTTTCATAATAAATGCTACGATAATATTTTTTTATAAAGAAACAAATATAAAAGACAAACAGACGATTAGTGTTTGAATACTGTAAAAACAACAGAAAAACAAACTGTAAAAACATCTTGAATTTATTTACAGGAACAGTAGGCGGCGCTCTGGAGCTCTGACATCACCAACATTTAGGCTCCGCCCTCACGCAGTCCAGGAAGTGATTCTGACCAATCAGGACTCACGATTCATTTACACAGATATTTGTAGTTTATACATATTTATATTAAACATTTTTTTTTTTAAACATTTTAAAGTGGTCCAACATCATTTCAGTTTCCATGACAACCAGGAAACATACTGAGTAAGTGCTGATGATTTTTTTAATACATTTTTTTAAGAATTGTTTTGGAGTCTCGTCATTGGAGAATGTTTTTTGTTTACTTTGGTTTAAAAATAATAATAATAAACTGAATAATAAAATGCTTAAATTTCAATTAAATAAAGATTTTTTTTGCTTGTTTTAGTTATTTTTTCAGTTGACAACAAAATACTTTAAATCACTGATTGGTCAAAAACATTTCCTAAAAAAACAAAACAGAGTGGGCGTGGTCTGTATGATGATTGACGGTTTTTCAGAATAAAGGTCAGTTTGTAATTTTTTGACAGTTGAGCTGCTGTCAGAGAAGAAACATTAAAATCATAAAAACAATAAATAAAAATAGAAACTAACTGTAAAGATGTAAAAACAGTTTAGTGTTAACAGCTGATTGGTCCTCAGATGTGGAAACGTTTTTAGTGTTCAAGCTATTGCCATGGTTACAGTAGTGACAGGTAGCGTGACCGGGGGGGGAGGGCATGGCGTAACGTCTGACGTTGCATCGTTACATTTTTAGCTTATTTTGTAATTGTTTTTAAACAAGCCGCAGAACGTTTTAAACAGACAGGAAACAAAAGATTTTCACAATAAAAACAAATAATTAATGTCAATATTTAATATGAGTCAAACGTGCTGAACAGAAGTTTTAATGAAGCGTTCAGTCTGATTATTGTTAGTGTGTACACCCGGTCTGTTAACTCTTCTCTCTCTGTGTGTTAACGTGAGATACAGACAGACTTTTATTCTGACGACTGTGGAGACCGAACGAAAATGTTATTTACGTTAAACGTCACTGGAAATAAAACTGTGTAAAGACCTTTTCTCTCCGAGGACGAAATGATTAAATAACAAAACAAAAATATGGAATATTCATTGATGATTTTTTTGCGTGGTCTGTGTGATGACTGACAGCCGGGTTTTCAAAATAAAGGTCAGTTTGTAATTTTTTGACAGTTGAGCTGTCAGAAACATTAAAATCATAAAAACATAATAAATAAAAATAGAAACTAACTGTAAAGATGTAAAAAATAATTTAGTGTCAACAGATGATTGGTCCTCAGCGGTGGAAACGTTTTTAGTGTTCAAGCTGTTGCCATGGTTACAGTAGTGACAGGTGGTGTGACGTATGTTCAGCGCGTAAACATAAGACATGATCTCCTGTTGTGTGTGGGGGGAACCCCGAGGACAGCCGATGACGCCGTCACGTGGGAAAGAAGGACAGCCAATAGAGAACCGAGCTGACTGAAGAAAAGGAAGGACAACCACCGCCGTCATGGCGGCCGCGGCTAACGCACGAGCTAATGCTAAACGTGAAGAAATAAAGTAGTAGTGAGATGGAGCTCAGAGATGGAGGAGCAACTTGTTGATTAGTGTTTATTTAACATGTCGCCATGACTTCATCCATCCATCCTTCCTCAATGTTCAGAACAAAGTCAAAACTAACATCTAATACTTCCTGTCCGTCGTCGGCCATGTTTGTTTTCACTAAAGTCACGTCTGATCTCAGGTTTAGATTCACGGGTTCTTTAGTGGGACTCTTGTTGTTGATGAATGAATCTGTTAGTTTGATGTTGCGGTTTCTCTAAACTGTTAGATTTAACAGGACATGTGGTTATGAGTGGGCTCTCTCACATCTTACACATCTGGTAAGATTTGAAACATCTGTCAGCGTGGGCCGGCCTTTATGCAACCATTGATGCATAAGTTGCTCGTTTAACTTCCTGTTTGACCAACAGGGTTTTACAGTTTTCAGTCGACTGAGAATTATGAGCTTATCTGAAGTAATTACAGACAGCTACAGTCATGCTAACGTCTACACGGCGTTCCCACCCGTCGGTAGTGTTCGGTCGAGTCACGCTGTAGTTAAACGAGTTCAAACATCAGCAGCTGAACGCAGCGAACACGTCTGTGGTTAAATGTTTAACATGTTGTAGCTCAGTGTGTTTGTTGTGACTTCAAACAGCTCAACGGTTTCTGGTTTTACCTGAAAAGACGTTTCTGCACCACGCCGACCTGATGACCACGCCCACCTGATGACCACGCCCACCTGATGACCACGCCCGCCTCCAAACAAAAACAAATTCTTCTTTGCTGATGACACTGTGCTGTGGTCTCTGATGTCATCACTGCTTAATGGTGGTGAGGTCGTGTGATGATGTCATCGCTTCTTCTTGATTGCGGCAAGGTCATGCGATGATGTCATCACTACTTCTTAACGGCGTTGAGGTTGTGCGATGATGTCATCACTTTTGCTGGCGGAAAGGTTGTGCGATGATGTCATCACTTCTTGCTGGCGGCAAGGTCGTGTGATGATGTCATCACTTCTTGATGGCGTCAAGGTTGTGTGATGATGTCATCACTTCTTGATGGTGGCAGGGTCGTGTGATGATGTCATCACTTCTTGATGGCGTCAAGGTTGTGTGATGATGTCATCACTTCTTGATGGTGGCAGGGTCGTGTGATGATGTCATCACTTGATGGCGGCAAGGTCATGTGATGATGTCATCACATCTTCTTGATGGTGGCAAGGTCGTGCGATGATGTCATCACTTGATGGCGGCAAGGTCATGGGATGATGTCATCACTTCTTCTTGATGGCGGCGAGGTTGTGCGATGATGTCATCACTTCTTCTTGATGGCAGCGAGGTGGTGCAATGATGTCATCACTTCTTCTTGATGGCGGCGAGGTCGTGTGATGATGTCATCACTTCTTCTTGATGGCGGCGAGGTCTCGCTGCAGCTCAGAGAACTTGGGTCGGTCTTCAGGGTTGTACTGCCAGCAGCGCTGCATCACTTTGTACACGTCGTCAGGGCAACGCTGAGGACACGCCATCCTGTAGCCTAGCAACCATGAGGAGGGAGACACGTTGTCATACATCAGAGAAGCAGACAACGTCACATAAATACATTAACAACTTAACGATTATCAAGATGGAGATTATTCTTCTGACAATTGACAAATAATAATAATAATAATAATAATAATAATAATAATAATAATAATAATATTAATAATAAATCTTCGGTTTCATATTTTTATTGATTTTGGCGCTCCCTGTGGCGCTCCCTGTGGCGCTCCCTGTGGCGCTCCCTGTGGCGCTCCCTGTGACGGTCCCTGTGACGGTCCCTGTGACGGTCCCTGTGGCGCTCCCTGTGGCGTTCCCTATGATGCTCCCTGTGGCGCTCCCTGTGGACCAAAGCGGTGGCGTTTCTGAGCACCAGACTCCCTTTAGAAAACCTGTAATTTTACTGCAGCAGGGTCCGACAATCTGCCCCGCTCTTTTCTGGTTCTGGTTCTCCTGTACCTCCCTTTCCTCCAGTGGGCCCAGCGATACGGTCTGAGCCTCCAGTGGCGTGGTGTCGGTGTCGGTGTCGGCTCCCAGCGGGGACCGACAGCGCAGCGAGGTGCTGCTGCTGCGGGGCGCCGAGGTCTTTGCCTGTGTCAGTGTGCTGACTTGACTATGACTTGCCCCAAACTGCATGTGATGATCATAAAGTGGGCATGTCTGTAAAGGGGAGACTCGTGGGTACCCATAGAACCCATTTACATTCACTGATCTGGAGGTCAGAGGTCAAGGGACCCCTTTGAACATGGACATGACAGTTTAGTGTCAGTTTGGAGCGTTATTTAACCTCCTTCACGACAAGCTAGCATGACATGGTTGGTACCGATGGATTCTTTAGTTTTTTTTCGGGCATTTTAATCGAACATTTTATTTTCAAAATGTATCTGACTTTATTTCCGACATTTTTTCCAAAAATTTACCGGACTTTATTTCCGACATTTTTCTGACATTTACGAAAACTTTTCAGACTTTTTTTTTCAAAAATCATTGGACTTTATTTCCTATATTCTCCCGACATTTTTCAGATTTTTTTTTCAAAATTTACCGGACTTTATTTCCGACACTTTTCTGACTTTTTTTTCAAAATTTATCGGACTTTATTTCCGACATTTTTCTGACCTTCGAAAAAAATGTCAGACTTTTTTTTTGGGACTTTTTTTCCAGACATTTTTCAGACGTTTCATTGGACATTTTTCAGACATGTCTGACAAAATCCCTCGCACATCCACATATCTGGACGTCAGAGGTCAAGGGACCCCTTTGAAAATGGCCATGCCAGTTTTTCCACACCAGCATTTACCTTTCTCCACCTGCTCTCGGGCCTGCTGATTGGTCAGCCCAGGATAAGGACACACCCCCAGACTGAAGGTCTCCCACAGCAGGATCCCATAACTCCACACATCGCTGTCGGAGCTGTAACGACCTGCAACAGCCAATCACAGAGCAGGAGACATCAGCGACCAATCACAGAGCAGGAGACATCAGCGACCAATCACAGAGCAGGAGACATCAGCGACCAATCACAGAGCAGGGTGTCAAACAGGTGTGAGACAGGTGTGAGACAGGTGTGAGGCAGGTGTTACCGTAGTTGAGAGCCTCTGGAGCGGTCCATTTGATGGGAATCTGTTTGAGTCCAGATGAAGAATAAATACCATCGTCCTCCTGACGACTCATCCCAAAATCACTGATCTTCAACACACTGCCATCGCCCACCAGACAGTTCCTCGCCGCCAGGTCCCTGACAGACAGACAGACAGACAGACAGACAGAGCGTTAAGTGGAGGCAGAATAACTCTCTGAACACGTTAGCTACCGCTGGCTAACAAGTATTGTTGTCTTGTCTCACACTCTGGTCACGGCGTAGGAAAGCACCGTGCTATCACCAGATGAGGGACGACTTTGTTCACCTCATTTTCTGTGTTTCATGACAGCATGGTGGAATTGACAGCATGGTGGAATTAGTGAGCTAAGCTAGCTAAGTAGCCTTGCGTTCGACCAGCGGGCTGGTGGCCAACGTGAACACATCACCTCCATGAGCTGCAGGTGATGTGTTCACAGTCTGTTGGACACTGCAGCGCTCTGGTTGTTTCTGACAGTGAAACAGCTGTTAATAATTTACCTGTGGATACAGTTCTTACTCTCCAGGTACGCCATGCCGGCAGCAGCATCGACAGAGAAGCGAACGAGCTGCTTCGTCTTTAACTCGTCCTTCTTCTTCCTCAGAAAGGACAGGAAGTCTCCACCTGAGGAAGAAAACCGGCCAATAAACAAACAGAGGACAAACTGAAAGTGACTGAAGCGTCGCTCAGTGAATAAGCTCCACCCACCAGGAACCAGCTCCATGACGATGTAGATCGGCTGTCGCTGCGTACAAACACCAATCAGCTTCACGATGTTCGGGTGGTCGTACTGCTTCAGGATCCTGCAGCCAATCACACACAGGCCAATAAATATATATATATATAAATATAAATATAAATATAAATATAAATATAAATATATATAAATATAAATATAAATATATAATAAAATCAATGACATATAAAAATATAAATATATAAATATAAATATATATAGATAAATATATATACAGTATATATATTTATATTTATAAATATCATTGATTTTATTATATATATATATTTATATATATATATATTTATATTTTTCTTGTGTGTGTTTAGTGTATTTGTATTTTGGCATATATTATTGGTATTGATTTTATATTTTACATGGTTTATTTTCCGTGTATTTGATATTTTTCTTGTGAGTATTTTGTATTTTCCTGGTATGTATTTTGTTTATATACTTGTTTTATATTTGTCTTGTATGCATTTATTTACAAATCTAACAACTACATGCTGTTTTTAAAGAGTTGTAAACAATGACCTGATTTAATTTCCCGTTCTTTAATGAGCAGTTAATGATTGATTGATTGATTGATTGATTGATGCTGACCTGGCCTCAGACAGGAACCTGATCTTCAGCTCTGGAGGTAAATCTTCTTTACACGTTTTGACGGCGACCGGCATTTTGTCACGCTGCAACGTCCCTATAAAGACCTCGCCGAAGTTACCCTGGCAACCAGCAGACAGCAGGGCATGATGGGACATGGAGGCAGAGAGAGAGAGAAGAGAGAGAGAGAGAGAGAGAGAGAGACATGGGCATAGATAGAGAGATAGAGAGAGAGAGAAAGAGAGCGATAGAGAGAGAGAGAGAGAGAGAGAGAGAGAGTGAGAGAGAGAGAGAGAGAGAGAGAGTGAGAGTGAGAGACAGAGAGAGAGCGAGAGATGGGCATAGATAGAGAGAAAGAGATAGAGCGATAGAGAGAGAGAGAAAGAGAGCGATAGAGAGAGAGAGAGAGAGAGAGAGAGAGACATGGGCATAGATAGAGCGATAGAGAGAGAGAGAAAGAGAGCGATAGAGAGAGAGAGAGAGAGAGAGAGAGAGTGAGAGAGAGAGAGAGAGAGAGTGAGAGTGAGAGACAGAGAGAGAGCGAGAGATGGGCATAGATAGAGAGAAAGAGATAGAGCGATAGAGAGAGAGAGAAAGAGAGTTACTGTTAAAAATGTTACAATCTGAAATGAAACCGTTTCAGAACAGAACTGTGGAGCGGTTTGATAACAGGAAACAGGAAGTGAGGTCACCTTTCCCAGCAGCTCCCCCAGCACCACGTCCTCATGGTTCAGGATCCATTTCTTATCCTGCAGGCACAAAAACAAAATCAGCCTCTGCCCAGAGACTTCTGATGGAAATGAGCTTTTAGATATATCAGAAAATACATTGTGTATTGTCCCTGTTAAATAAACGTATTATTATTATTATGTTAAATAAACGTATTATTATTATTATTATTATTATGTTAAATCAATACAAAATTAATTAGATTTAAAAAGATGTGCGTCCTGCACTATAGTTATAAAGTATCAATAATTATCAATACGGATGCTGGAACTGATCAATAAAAGCCTAACCATACCCAGTATCCTCAGTAATATGATGTTATGTGTGTAAATATATAAATATATAGTGGTGGTTGCCTTGACGACGGGGTTGAGCAGCACGACTCCAGACTTCTTGGTGATGACTTGTTTGGTGGAGAAATGATGCTCGATGAGCTGAGGGATGGTGGAGAAGCCCGTCCCTTCAAAACGGTACTGACTCTACCAGAGAGAGAGAGAGAGACGTTCATCTTTTACAGTGTATTCTCTAATATATATTATATATTAACAATACACTTAAGAAAGTTTAAATGTTTATTTGTTCATTCACTTACATATTTACCTTCAATATACAGTATACTATCAAAGTTCATCTTAAACCGCTAATCCGATCGGGTCGCGTCACAGTATACTATATTATATATAAATAATTACCTGCAATATGTACTATATTATATATAAATAATTAACTACAATATATACTAGATTATTTATAAATAATTAACTACATTATGTATAAATATTTACCAACAATATATACATTATATATAAATAATTAACTACAATATATACTACATTATATATAAATAATTAACTATATTATGTATAAATATTTACCTACAAAATATTCTACATATTATATAAATATTTACCTACAATTTGTACTACATTATATATACATATTTATCTAGAATATACTGTATACTACATTATACATATTTAATTACAACATAGTATATTATATATAAATAAAAACCTATAATATATACTACATTATACTGTAGATATATGTGTGTGTGTGTGTGTGTGCGCGTGTGTATACGTACATCGGCGTACTGGATGATGAAGTGTCGTCTCTGCTCGTCAGAAAACACCGACAGGACGTACTCGCCCGGTTTACCGTGGCTCTCCCTCACCAGGAAGTCTCCCTGTTGCCGTAGTAACTCCTGAGCCTCAGTGCGGGGGATGGCGCCGTGATACCACTCCTGGTCCGCCAGGGGGCGCTCTGACGTCGGGATCACATCGAAGAACTGCTGCAGGGAGGAACAAACTGTGTCAAAGGTTCACTCTGAATTCAAATGATCTTTATTGACAAAGAGTATGATGACATTAGGATGTAGTAACTATTGGACCCCAGCGAGGGTTTCTGTTAACAGGTGATGAACCTCACCGAGCTGGAGGAGCCCAACATGGCTTTAGGAGACCGAATCATACCGGCCAGAGAGTGACGCAGAGTGTCGAAGCGAGAACTCCTGTCCTTCGTTTTATCCTGAAAACACACAGATGAGGTCTCTCAGTGGGAAACTGTTTACTGTTATAATGTTATAATGTTGAGTCTGTTCTGTAAGGAAAACGATGCCATTATTTTGAAAGGGCAGCTCTTCCTGCCAGCTGTGTGCAGACCTCAGATTAGACATAATCAACAATCAATAATTGAATGTTTACAGTGGATCCGACGGAGCGGGAGTCGTCCTCGTACGGCAGCGCGGGGGGAGGCGGCGGCGGGGGCGGCGAGGCGGCAGCGGCAGCCATCTTGGCGTCCAGCAGGGCCTTCTGGGAGGCGAGGCGGGCCTCGGAGCCGCGCAGGGATTGAACGGCGTGATGAAGCTCGAGGAGAGAGAGTTTCTGACTGAGCAGCAGGACACAGCTGAGGGCGAGAGACACCGACAGTCAGTCAGGAGAGATTCTTCTTCTTAATTTATTTGATTCTTTGTCTTCTGACTCACTCGCTCTTCCTCTCGGCGCTCTGCTGACTCGTCTGGATTTTGGTATCGAGGTCGTCGGCCAACGCTTCCTTCGTCTGCAGGTTCTGTTGAGTCAACGACAGCTCCTCCGTCGCTGACGACAACCTGGAAAAACAACAGAAAGAAATAAACAAACAGATAATACTACTTGGTAGCGGGATATTACGGTCGATACCGAGAGCGCCACCGCCAGGCACACAGGCATCACACGCTGTACGCCGTTACCTCGCAGTGAAGACAGCTCAACTTTGGAGCGATATTTAGCCTCTTTCTCAGTAAGATAGCAGGACATGGTATCGGTATCAACCACGCCCCCAGGAAGAGCGCCAGTCGTTGATGCCAATTCTCCATCACAACAAGCGAGTATGACATGGTCGGTGCCGATAGATTCATTAGGGTTTTATTTTCTGTCATTTTTCGGACATTGTCTGGACTTTTCTTACTGCCTTTCTTTCTCCTTGTTTGGCCATTTTTCAGTCATTTTTCGGTGATTTTTCAGATTGCTCTTCTGCCTTTTTTCAGACATTCTTGGGTCATTTTACGGTCATTTTTCTGACTGTTTTAGGACATTTTTCTGCCTTTCTTTGGTAATTTTTCAGACATTTTTTGGATATTTTACAGTCATTTTTCATACCGTTTTAGGACCTTTCTTCAGACGTTTTTCTGCCTTTTTTTCAAACATTCTTCGGTCATTTTTCAAACATTTTTGGGATATTTTACGAACATTTTTCGGACCGTTTCAGGACAATTTTTCTACCTTTATTTCCACTTTTTCCCCCCGACATTTTTCTGCCTTTTTACCGACATTCTTCGGTAATTTTTCAAACATTTTATGGATATTTTAAGGTCATTTTATCGGACCTTTTTTCGATCATTTTCATATGATACCAGTATCTTCACTCTAGCTTTAAAACTGAGCCGCTACAACCTAAAAATCCCAAGTTACGTTAAAGAAGTTAGGTGTTAAAACGAAGCGTTAACTTTGACAGCCGTACTTTATGTTGTTTAAACCTGGGGACTTTTACTTTGACAGGCAGCAGGAAACAGTGAGGTTTATTTTGTAGTAGCTCACATGGCTTGCAGGCTGTCGGCCGTCAGCGTGTTCCAGAGGATCTCATTGGCCGGCAGGTTGTCCGTCTCGTCCAAAAGAGACGCATCGAACTCCACGTTCGCCTCCGGAGTCTCCGGAGACCTGGCGGAGGGGGGGATAGACACCGTTACTACGGTAACCATGGGAGAGACAGACACGCTGTTACTACGGCAGCCACCGTCTGACTGATGTGAGGTTATTTTCTGACCTGTAGGCGTCGATGAAGTGTTGGTACTCTGCCAGCGGGTCGATCTGCTCGACAGCTGCTGAGATCTCCTGATGAACTTTAACGATCTCCTCCGTCAACAGACTGCTGATCTCACAGTACTCCTCCAGGATACTTTTACTGTAGTAATACACAGGAAAATACACAGAGATATATCACTCAGACTGTCAGCGGCGTGTGAGACAGCGTGTGAGACAGCGTGTGAGTTAGAGTGTTGGCGGTCATGTGACTCACAGGGCGAGCGTCATGTCCTCCTGCATCCTCTGCAGGGCGTCGAGCAGAGCGGGTGCGGCGCGGCGGCGGTGTTCGTCCTGCTGCGTTCGAGCGCCGCACACCGCCAACACGTACTGGTTGTGAAGGTTGTGGAGCTTCGCCGTCGCTTTGTCATAACGTTCCCGAGCACGCTCCGCCTCCCGGCCTGTGATTGGACGAGAGGGGCCAGGGTTTCATGTTCACGTTCTTCAACATCTGATTTTTAAATTGATAAACTTTCAGCTTTTTAAAATAGATGTTTTAAACCTTTAGCGAGCGCCTCTCGGTATTTCTCTTTGGCGTTGTTAGCGTCGCGGCTCAGCTGACGATACGTCGCCTTCAGTTTGTCCAGGTCAGTCCTGGTTACCTGGCAACAACAAAACAACAAAGACAGTTACTGGAGGAACAGGAACATCTCCAGCCTCAGTACTTCATCATTTTAGCTCATATTTCCCAGCATACCTTGTGGTTGTGGCTCTCCAGCTGATGATGAAGACTCTGGTAGCTCTTCTTCACCTGCTGCTTGTCTCGGATTAGCGTGGCCAGACGGTGCAGAGGACCAGAGTTCAGATCATCGGCGTGACTCCTCATGACTCGACCCAACGCCTCTGTCTGACGAACCACCTGAGACCAGGACTAAGACAGAGAGACCAGGACTGAGACAGAGACAGAGACTGAGACCAGGACTGAGACAGAGACAGAGACCAGGACTGAGACAGAGACAGAGACAGAGACTGAGACTGAGACAGAGACAGAGACAGAGACAGAGACTGAGACTGAGACAGAGAGAGAGAGAGAGACAGAGACAGAGAGAGAGAGAGAGACTGAGACAGAGACAGAGAGACAGAGAGAGAGACAGAGACAGAGAGAGAGAGAAAGAGAGAGAGAGAGAGAGAGAAAGAAGAGAGAGAGAGAGAGAGAGAGAGAGAGAGAGAGAGAGAGAGAGAGAGAGAGAGAGAGAGAGAGAGACTGAGACAGAGAGAGAGAGAGAGACTGAGACAGAGAGAGAGAGACACTGAGACCAGGACTGAGACATCTGGACTGAATCAACAGGTGAGTCCACTCACCTTGTTCACAGTGCTGACGTAATCGGCAGCCTCCTGTTTCTCCGTTTGCTGAGTCATGCTGAGCAGCAGAGCGGCGTATTCTTTATCGCTCTTCACTCTCAGTGTCATGAAACGCTTCACCGTCTCCAGCAGCTAGAGGGCGACAAACAGAAATGTTGACGTAGTTTCAGAGTACCTGAGCAGGTTGTATACTACCTGCTCAGGTACTCTGTATACTGAGTACCTGAGCAGGTAGTATACAGAGTACCTGAGCAGGTAGTATACAGAGTACCTGAGCAGGTAGTGATCAGAGTACCTGAACAGGTAGTAGAACAGAGTACCTGAGCAGGTAGTAGAACAGAGTAAAATGGTAAATGGTAAATGGACTTGGACTTATATAGCGCTTTTCTAGTCTTCCGACCACTCAAAGCGCTTTACACTACATGTCAGTATTCACCCATTCACACACATTCATACACTGATGGCAGAGGCTACTAAGGTGCCAACTTTGCCCATCAGGATTTAATCTAAATACTCATTCACACACCGATGGCTATGCCTCCGGGAGCAATTTGGGGTTAAGTGTCTTGCTCAAGGACTCATCGACATGTGACCCGGAGCAGCCGGGGATCGAACCACCGACCTTCCGATTGGTGGACAACCTGCTCTACCCTCTGAGCCACAGACGCCCGTGAGTACCTGAGCAGGTAGTGAACAGAGTACCTGAACAGGTAGTAGAACAGAGTACCTGAGCAGGTAGTATACAGAGTACCTGAGCAGGTAGTGAACAGAATAGTGTGAACTCTCCCTTTTGGTTTCTGATTTTTTTTCTCAAAGAACAGGAAGTGATTTACGGAGCATCTTTTGGTAGCAAACAATAAACCTAATTTAATTTCAGCCTGACTTTAATCCAGAACACATTGTGGTGATCTTCTTGGAGGCTGAACGGTTACAGCACATAACTGTCGTACCCTCCCTCGCCTGTCTGTGTGTAGAGAGTTGTACCTTTAACTCCCAGTCCTGCAGCTTCAATAATCCCTCGTGGGAATTCCTCAGATCCCGACCGAACCCCATCCTGGATCACACACACTCTCTCACAATCATACACATACACACACACTCTCTCTCTCTCTCTCTCTCTCTCTCTAACGGCGAGGGCGAGCGGGGATTGATTGCATGGTCGTCTGCGGAGAGAGAAAGCAAAGATCATTAGAGTAAAGAGACAGAGATGAGTAACAGTCCTCATATTAATATATCCATACTAAGGCTGTCAAAGTAACGCGTTGTCGTTTTAACGCCACTAATTTCTTTAACGCAATCAATATTTCCGAGGTTGTAGCAGCTCAGTTTTAAAGCTAGAGTGAAGATCCTGGTATCATAGTAAACTGTAGAACCTGATGAATCCATCGGTACCAACCAGGTCAGACTAGCTGGTCATGAAGGAGGTTAAATAACACTCTGAACTGACACTAAATGTCGGAGAGGAAAAACTTGTCATGTCCATTTTCAAAGGGGTCCCTTGACCTCTGACCTCCAGATCAGTGAATGTAAATGGGTTCTATGGGTACCCACGAGTCTCCCCTTTACAGACATGCCCACTTTATGATCATCACATGCAGTTTGGGGCAAGTCATAGTGAAGTCAGCACACTGACACACTGACAGCTGTTGTTGCCTGTTGGGCTGCAGTTTGCCATGTTATGATCAGAGCATATTGTTTTATGCTAAATGCAGTACCTGTGAGGGTTTCTGGATCAATATCTGTCTTTGTTCTGTGTTGTTCATTGATTTACAATAATAAATATATACATACATTTACATAAAGCAGCATATTTGCCCACTCCCATGTTGATAAGAGGATTAAATACTTGATAAATCTCCCTTTAAGGTTCATTTAGAACAGATACAACATGTGTGATTAATCAGGATTAAATATTTTAATGGATTGACAGCCCTAATCAGTACATTTAGATAATACTTTCTCTGAAGCAACATTATGCAGCCCATTTAGTTGTAATGTAATATTTCTACATTGTGTTATTGATATTTTACCAAAGTAAATGCTCAGAATGCTTCTTTAAAAACCTCCAAACATCCTCTTCTATCAAAACATCCACATTCTCCCAAGAACACTCATTTCCAAACCACTCAACATGTCGAAGCCTTTAAATCTCTGTTGATGTAGTAAATAAGAGTAACAATGTTTATTTTATGTTTATGTTTTAATTATGAAAATAACCATCAACGCTGATTAAAATCACTTCTTAGATTAACTAAAAACCATCAAATCTGACCTCACATCTGTTATAAAACTATCCTTAAACTGTCCTTAAACTATCCTTTAAACTATCCTTAAACTACCCTAAAACTATCCTTAAACTATCCGTAAACTATCCTTTAAACTATCTTTTAAACTATCCTTAAACTATCCTTAAACTACCCTAAAACTACCCTAAAACTATCCTTTAAACTATCCTTAAACTACCCTAAAACTATCCTTAAGCTATCCGTAAACTATCCTTTAAACTATCTTTTAAACTATCCTTAAACTATCCTTAAACTATCCTTAAACTATCCTTTAAAACTATCCTTTAAAACTATCCTTAAACTATCTTTTAAACTACCCTTTAAAACTATCCTTAAACTATCCTTTAAACTATCTTTTAAACTATCCTTAAACTATCCTTTAAACTATCTTTTAAACTATCCTTAAACTATCCTTAAACTACCCTTTAAACTATCCTTAAACTACCCTTTAAACTATCCTTTAAAACTATCCTTCAACTACCCTAAAACTATCCTTAAACTACCCTAAAACTATCCTTAAACTACCCTAAAACTATCCTTAAACTACCCTAAAACTGTCCTTAAACTATCCTTAAACTACCCTAAAACTATCCTTAAACTACCCTAAAACTACCCTTTAAACTATCCTTTAAAACTACCCTTTAAACTATCCTTTAAAACTATCCTTTAAAACTATCCTTAAACTACCCTTTAAACTATCCTTTAAACTATCCTTTAAACTATCTTTTAAACTATCCTTAAACTATCCTTAAACTACCCTTTAAACTATCCTTTAAAACTATCCTTCAACTATCCTAAAACTATCCTTAAACTACCCTAAAACTATCCTTAAACTACCCTAAAACTATCCTTAAACTACCCTAAAACTGTCCTTAAACTATCCTTAAACTACCCTTTAAACTATCCTTTAAAACTACCCTTTAAACTATCCTTTAAAACTATCCTTTTAAACTATCCTTAAACTATCTTTTAAACTACCCTTTAAAACATCCTTTAAAACTATCCTTAAACTATCCTTAAACTATCCTTTAAACTATCCGTAAACTATCCTTTAAACTATCTTTTAAACTACCCTAAAACTATCCTTAAACTATCCTTTAACTATCCTAAAACTATCCTTTAAAACTATCCTTTAAACTATCCTAAAACTATCCTTAAACTATCCTTTAAAACTATCCTTAAACTATCCTTAAACTATCCTTTAACTATCCTAAAACTATCCTTTAAAACTATCCTTTAAACTATCCTAAAACTATCCTTAAACTATCCTTTAAAACTATCCTTAAACTATCCTTAAACTATCCTTTAAACTATCCGTAAACTATCCTTTAAACTATCTTTTAAACTACCCTAAAACTATCCTTAAACTATCCTTTAACTATCCTAAAACTATCCTTTAAAACTATCCTTTAAACTATCCTAAAACTATCCTTAAACTATCCTTTAAAACTATCCTTTAAACTACCCTAAAACTATCCTTAAACTATCCTAAAACTATCCTAAAACTATCCTTTAAAACTATCCTTTAAACTACCCTTTAAACTATCCTTTAAAACTATCCTTTAAACTATCTTTTAAACTATCTTTTAAACTATCCTTAAACTATCCTTAAACTATCCTTTAAACTATCCTTTAAACTATCTTTTAAACTATCCTTAAACTATCCTTAAACTATCCTTTAAACTATCTTTTAAACTATCCTTAAACTATCCTTTAAACTATCTTTTAAACTATCTTTTAAAACTATCCTTTAAACTATCCTAAAACTATCCTTAAACTATCCTAAAACTATCCTTAAACTATCCTTTAAAACTATCCTTAAACTATCCTTAAACTATCCTTAAACTATCCTTTAAAACTATCCTAAAACTATCCTTTAAACTATCTTTTAAACTACCCTAAAACTATCCTTAAACTATCCTTTAACTATCCTAAAACTATCCTTTAAAACTATCCTTTAAACTATCCTAAAACTATCCTTAAACTATCCTTAAACTATCCTTTAACTATCCTAAAACTATCCTTTAAAACTATCCTTTAAACTATCCTTTAAACTATCCTTTAAAACTATCCTAAAACTATCCTTTAAAACTATCCTTTAAACTATCCTAAAACTATCCTAAAACTATCCTTTAAAACTATCCTTTAAACTATCCTAAAACTATCCTTAAACTATCCTAAAACTATCCTTAAACTATCCTAAAACTATCCTTTAAAACTACCCTAAAACTATCCTTAAACTATCCTAAAACTATCCTTAAACTATCCTTTAAAACTACCCTAAAACTATCCTTTAAACTATCTTTTAAACTACCCTAAAACTATCCTTAAACTATCCTTTAACTATCCTAAAACTATCCTTTAAAACTATCCTTTAAACTATCCTAAAACTATCCTTAAACTATCCTTAAACTATCCTTTAACTATCCTAAAACTATCCTTTAAAACTATCCTTTAAACTATCCTTTAAACTATCCTTTAAAACTATCCTAAAACTATCCTAAAACTATCCTTTAAACTACCCTTTAAACTATCCTTTAAAACTATCCTTTAAACTATCTTTTAAACTATCTTTTAAACTATCCTTAAACTATCCTTAAACTATCCTTTAAACTATCTTTTAAACTATCCTTTAAACTATCTTTTAAACTATCTTTTAAACTATCCTTAAACTATCCTTAAACTATCCTTTAAACTATCTTTTAAACTATCCTTTAAACTATCTTTTAAACTATCTTTTAAACTATCCTTAAACTATCCTTTAAACTATCTTTTAAACTATCTTTTAAACTATCCTTTAAACTATCCTAAAACTATCCTTAAACTATCCTAAAACTATCCTTAAACTATCCTTTAAAACTATCCTTAAACTATCCTTTAAAACTATCCTTAAACTATCCTTTAAAACTACCCTTTAAACTATCCTTTAAAACTATCCTTTAAACTATCTTTTAAACTATCTTTTAAACTATCCTTAAACTATCCTTTAAACTATCCTTTAAACTATCTTTTAAACTATCCTTAAACTATCCTTAAACTACCCTTTAACTATCCTTAAACTACCCTTTAACTACCCTTAAACTGCCCTTTAACTACCCTTAAACTGCCCTTTAACTACCCTTAAACTGCTGTCAGTTCCTGTCAAACATCCTTCTTCTTTCTCACCAAGACTCAAACAAAACTTTACAAACTTCTTCTCAAACTGCTCAAAAACCTTCTTTAACCTTAAATGACATCAAACACTTTAAATGAGTTGTTTTAAAACCTGTGAAAGTCTAAACCTTTAAATTCCACCAGAGCTGCTGTGAAACTGAAGCTAGGCTAACGCTAGCCGCTTCCCATTGAAACCAATGGGAACTGGATGTAGCATGCTAGCAGGCTAGCGGCTCCTCTGGAGGAACACGGAGCTAACAGGCTGGTTAAAACAGCCTTTAACAAACTAACACAGTGAACTCACTCACAGGCTGCGTGTCCGCGCTGGGGCTGCTTCCTCCGGTAAACAGAGAGCCGATGAGGCGGTGGAGGAGGAGGAGGTGGAGGAGATGGAGGAGGTGGTGGAGGAGGAGGAGGAGGAGGAGGTGCAGCGGAGGAGAGTCTGGAGGAGGTTCAGTGTTTTCCAGGCTTCTCTGTGCTGAGGCGTTCAGCGGGTTGATTCGGCGGCAGACTCGCTGTCCGGTCACCGCGGTCCTCTGCCGTCCTCCGCCGGGCTCATTCCCTCCTCTGCTCGGTGTTTTGATCTCTTCTCCGGGGTTTTATCTCCTGTTTCCCGGTTTACTCCTCCGGTCGTCCGGCTACTGAGCTAAGCGGCTAACGGCTAACAGGGAGGGGCTTCCGCCGGAAACGGAAAAGGGGGAAAAGGAGGGGGGGTACTTTATTGTCTTTTATTTTATTTTATTTTATTTTATTTTATTAAAGAACAAGAACATATATTATATATATTATTATACATTTATATCCAACGTTACTATTTAGCATTCATATTAAACATTTAAGAGTAAGGTAGCACCTGCCTGGGTACTTTATTGTCCCTTTTATTTTATTTTATTTTATTTTATTTTATTTATTTATTTAATTTTATTAAAGAACAAGAACATATATTATATATATTATTAGCAATAATATTTACCTTTAACGAGTAACTAAACCCCCAAACAGGGAATGAAACTAGCACCTGCCAATTACAAGCTAAATGTTGTTGGCTGTGGCAGGTAAAAAATCCAGGCCACCTGTAACCTGGGTACTTTATTATCCCTTTTATTTAATTTAATTTAATTAATTTATTTATTTTATTTTATTTAATTCGTTTATTTTATTTTATTAAAGAACAAGAACAAGAACATGTATTATATTTATTATTATACATTTATATTCAACGTTACTATGCAGCATTAATATCTAACATTAAAGAGTAACTAAACTCCCAAACAGGGAATGAACACCTGTTAGCACCTGCCACCTGTCAAATACAAGCTTAATGTTGGCTGTGGCAGGTAAAACATTATCCCTCTTATTTTATTTATTTATTTTATTTATTTTATTTATTTTATTTATTTTATTTATTTTATTTATTTTATTTATTTTATTTTATTTTATTAAAGGACAAGAACATATATATATATATATATTTAGTAGTGTTGTTTATGAACTCTGCTGAAAATGTTGCATATGCATAGTGACTGCCCTCTACTGGTTGAAATCCAGCTTTTGCATTTTAATTTTTCTTTCGGCTGATCTGGAGGCCGGTGACGTAGATGGAGGCAGCGTTCATCACCAACCAATTAATCAACAGTATTTGACAACTATAGAATTATGGTCTTGATCATAACAACCAGCATCTTCTTCTTGGATGGAGGTCCCTGAAGTGAAATGTGATCAGATGTGTGTCTGTGACCAATAGAGCTCTATTTAAACGATCCATAGCTCCTGGTCTAAAGTGCATTTAGGACACGTACAACTCCACTTTTGATAGTTAAACGGCGCAAAATCTGGGCGCAAAGTGAGGCACAAGGGGCAAAGGGGTTGTATTTAGTTTCTTAATTAATCATAGGTAACTTATATCATAACTTCTGACTTTATTCTCATAATATTATGACTTTTTTCTCGTAAATTTATGAGTTTATTCTCATAATATTATGACTTTATTCTCATAATATTATGACTTTTTTCTCGTAAACTTCTGACTTTGTTCTCATAATATCACGACTTTTTTCTCGTAAACTTATGACTTTATTTTATCATATTATTACGACTTTTTTTCTCTTAAACTTCTGACTTTATTCTCATAATATTACGACTTTTTTTCTCTTAAACTTCTGACTTTATTCTCATAATATTACGACTTTTTTTCTCTTAAACTTCTGACTTTATTCTCATAATATTACGACTTTTTTTCTCTTAAACTTCTGACTTTATTCTCATAATATTACAACTTTTTTCTCGTAAACTTATGACTTTATTCTCATAATATTAAAACTTTTTTGTCATAAACTTCTGACTTTATTCTATAATATTACAACTTTTTTTCTCGTAAATTTATGAGTTTATTCTCATAATATTATGACTTTTTTCTCATATTACAACTTTTTTTCTCGTAAATTTATGACTTTATTCTCATAATATTACAACTTTTTTTCTCGTAAATTTATGACTTTATTCTCATAATGTTATGACTTTTTTCTCGTAAACTTCTGACTTTATTCTCATAATATTATGACTTTATTCTCATAAACTTCTGACTTTATTCTCATAATATCACGACTTTTTTCTCGTAAACTTCTGACTTTATTTTATCATATTATTACGACTTTTTTTCTCTTAAACTTCTGACTTTATTCTCATAATATTACAACTTTTTTCTCGTAAACTTATGACTTTATTCTCATAATATTAAAACTTTTTTGTCATAAACTTCTGACTTTATTCTCATAATATTATGACTTTATTCTCGAAATTTCAGATTTGTTCCCCTCAATGTGGCCCTAATACTACGTCATAATGTATATATGGCAGTAAGGAGACTTGTAAAATCCAGCCAATGGGAGCAGAGTGTGGGCTGGGCTTGGAGCCAGAAGAATGAAACCAGAGTTTCTGTCTAACCGGTTCCGGCTGTCAGAAGTGTAGAAGAAGAGTTTATTTCAAGGTTTCCTCAAACTCTCCTTGTGTTGATATGGTTCTGTATTTACTGCTGAAATGAAGTAATTAACTGAATATGATCAAACACTCCTGAGGGAGACAATAATTAATAATAATTATAATTAATATATCAAATATAATCATGACAATTATATGTTACAAATTATATTAATTGCTAACACAATCAAAGAGTAACATGTGGAAAACATTAAAACTAATTTATTTAAATGGAGATAAACATCATAAAACAGAACAAATAATTAAATAAATAATTTGATTTAACACATGTAGATAAATGAAGAGCTGATAGAGCACTTCATTATTCAGACGTAATATTTATTCTACATTAAAATAAAAGCGGATAAGATAAATATGTAGAAAGTTACATAATAGAGAGAGAGAGAGGTGGAGCTCCGTGGAGAGTCAACAGCAGAGAGAGGAGTGTCAGCAGGTAGAACAGGTCTGGGCGAGGCGGGCGAGTGAGCTCCACACACACAGTGAACAGGAGAGAGAGAGAGAATCAGATTTGTATTGTCTCCTTCAGTTTGTGACTTTATTTAAACACAATCTGTCGACCAACAGAGAAGAAGGAGAAGAAGAGGAAGAAACAGGATAAAGACAGTTTGTGTTTTTCTCCAGACAAAGATCCAGAAGAAGCTGCAGAGCTGAGAACAGGTGAGTCGGAGTCAGGTGAGACTACATTCACAATCCTCCTGTTTCTAGGTTTCCTTCAGTTTCACAGTGATCCAGTGATCTAGTCTGTAGATCTACGAGTCCACTGAGACCGGAGCTGATCTAGATCATTCAGCTCTGTTAACGGAGTCACTTTGACCACATGGCAACTATTACAGACCATAAACCTGTCTGTTAGAGAGCAGCACCTCCATGCTGCTGACGTCACTACAGACCACCTGATCAGCTGCTACTGGGTCTCTATGGTCCTATAGGCCAGACCTGGTCCACTTCTCCTGGTCTCTATGGTCCTATAGGCCAGACCTGGTCCATCTCTCCTGGTCTCTATGGTCCTCTAGACCAGACCTGGTCCACTTCTCCTGGTCTCTATGGTCCTATAGACCAGACCTGGTCCACCTCTCCTGGTCTCTATGCTCCTATAGACCAGACCTGGTCCACTTCTCCTGGTCTCTATGGTCCTCTAGACCAGACCTGGTCCACTTCTCCTGGTCTCTATGGTCCTCTAGACCAGACCTGGTCCATCTCTCCTGGTCTCTATGGTCCTCTAGACTAGACCTGGTCCATCTCTCCTGGTCTCTATGCTCCTCTAGACTAGACCTGGTCCATCTCTCCTGGTCTCTATGCTCCTCTAGACTAGACCTGGTCCATCTCTCCTGGTCTCTATGGTCCTCTAGACTAGACCTGGTCCATCTCTCCTGGTCTCTATGGTCCTCTAGACTAGACCTGGTCCATCTCTCCTGGTCTCTATGGTCCTCTAGACTAGACCTGGTCCATCTCTCCTGGTCTCTATGGTCCTCTAGACTAGACCTGGTCCATCTCTCCTGGTCTCTATGGTCCTCTAGACTAGACCTGGTCCATCTCTCCTGGTCTCTATGGAACAGGCCTCTGTGGTGTTAGCATCATTAGCATGTTAGCATCTATGAGATTAGCAACAATATTTTCACAATAAAAGTCAAATAAAATGTAGCAGAAGGAAAAAACTCAGATTCACGAAGAACAGTTCACAGAAACAACGTGGATGAAATGTGTGTGCAGTAAAGTGAAGTAAAGTAAAGTAAAGTAAAGTAAAGTGAAATGAAGTAAAGTGAAGTGAAATACATTAAAGTGAAATACATTAAAGTGAAATTAAGTGAAGTGAAGTGAAGTAAAGTGAAATGAAGTAAAGTGAAGTGAAATACATTAAAGTGAAATAAAGTAAAGTGAAGTGAAGTAAAGTGAAGTGAAATAGAGTAAAGTGAAATAAAGTGAAGTGTAGTGAAGTGAAGTGAAATAGAGTACAGTGAAATGAAATAAAGTAAAGTGAAATCAAGTGAAGTGAAATCAAGTGAAGTAAAGTGAGGTAAAGTAAATTGAAGTAAATGATTGTTATTTTGTGAGTTTAGTGAACGCTATGTGTTCAAAAGCATCACAGTTAATCATTCTCTCTCTCTCTCCTCAGAGTTCTCTCGCTGTGGCTGTTTGGACGACTGTCTGTTTGGACGACTGTCTGTTTGGACGACTGTCTGTTTGGACGACTGTCTGATTGGACGCCTGTCTGATTGGACGCCTGTCTGATTGGACGACTGTCTGTTTGGACGCCTGTCTGATTGGACGACTGTCTGTTTGGACGACTGTCTGTTTGGACGACTGTCTGATTGGACGCCTGTCTGATTGGACGCCTGTCTGATTGGACGACTGTCTGTTTGGACGCCTGTCTGATTGGACGACTGTCTGTTTGGACGACTGTCTGTTTGGACGACTGTCTGTTTGGACGCCTGTCTGTTTGGACGACTGTCTGTTTGGACGCCTGTCTGATTGGACGACTGTCTGTTTGGACGACTGTCTGTTTGGACGACTGTCTGTTTGGACGATTGTCTGATTGGACGCCTGTCTGATTGGACGCCTGTCTGATTGATTGATCATCTTACGCCCCGCCCTCCGGTAACGTGTCGCCATGTCATCAAACATCAACGTCTCCCCTGACAACCCGTACGGTCAGGTGAGCATCCCCAGGGCCAAGCTCCGCACCTCCGATGACATGGCCACGGTGATAGCCAACCCGGGCGCTCTGAGCAGTATTGACGGGAACTCGTACAGCGTGTCGAACCCGGCCCCGCCGCCATACGTGGTGAAGGAGGCCGGGGGCGAGGAGGAAGGGGGGAGGTGCCCCGCCTGGTGCTACCGCTGCAGGAGGAGGAAGTGATGTCACAGCAGCAGGAGGATTGTGATTGGCTTCATTTACTTTCCTTTCAGCTGAGGAAGTGAAGAAGAAGAAAGAAGAAACGGTGCTTTTCACTACGCTAACGTGTCTACTCGCCTCCCTCACTCGCGTCTCTTCCTCGTGTCCTAGCTCGTGTCCTTGGAAGAGACGCGAGGAAGAGACGCGAGGACGAGACGGGAGGACGAGACGTGAGGACGAGACGGGAGGACGAGACGTGAGGACGAGATGGGAGGACGAGACGTGAGGACGAGACGGGAGGACGAGACGTGAGGACGAGACGGGAGGACGAGACGTGAGGACGAGACGGGAGGACGAGACGTGAGGACGAGACGGGAGGACGAGACGCGAGGACGAGACGCGAGGACGAGACGGGAGGACGAGACGCGAGGACGAGACGGGAGGACGAGACGTGAGGACGAGACGGGAGGACGAGACGCGAGGACGAGACGGGAGGACGAGACGCGAGGACGAGACGCGAGGACGAGACGGGAGGACGAGACGCGAGGACGAGACGGGAGGACGAGACGTGAGGACGAGACGGGAGGACGAGACGTGAGGACGAGACGGGAGGACGAGATGTGAGGACAGAGGAGCCGAAGTTGCCAAATGAGAAATCCTCGGTTCCATGGCGTCATTCTTCAAACTGTGTGCCACACGTGGAGGTGCTGCATTTATACGTCACGCCACTTGATAAAAGACTTCCGTGTAGGATACACCGGCGTTTCCTTGCTCTCAGCTCCTCCAGAAGCCTCCTCGTCTCCTTGTCTCCTCGTCTCCTCGAGGTGCATTTAAGGGATTGGAGGATCCTCCATGACGGCGGAGTGGGAAACGTTTTCCGGGTCGCGGGAGGAGAGAGGACGTGAGGAAACATAAGTTAGCGTAATGAAAAGCACCCACAGAGAAATAAAGAAGGAAGCTGTTTCTTCAGTAGCGGCCATCTTGTGTCTCCAACCAGCTCGAAATAGAAACACTAAAAAACGTTTAAACTTCCTGTTTGAGTTAAAAGAGAAAATGTATTTAAAGTTTTAAAGAGTCACATGAAACATTTAAAAAACTCTGTATTATTATTATGATGATGTTGACAATAATAATAATAATAATGATACTACTACTACTACTACTACTAATAACAATAATTATGATAATTATAATAAATATAATAATACTACTACTAATAATAATATTAACAATAATTATGATAATTATAATAATTATAATAATACTACTACTGCTACTACGACTACTAATAATAATAATGATGAACAGTGTGACAGGATGATGAGGATCTGATTGGGATTAAAAATGAGAATGTGAGATCAATAAAGATATTTATCAGAAAACACATGTAAGATTATTGAATAAACTAAAATGTTATTTATCATTATTATTATTATTATTATTTATTATTATTATTATTATTATTGTTTATTTCAACACATTTTACTAGATATTTAAAAAGACAAAACATTAAAAAATTTATTGTTATATTGTTAATAATAATAATAATAATTATTATTATTATTATTATTATTTTTATTATTATTGTTCAACTGATCCACAGAAAAAATATTTATGAATATTAATAGACACAAAAAGGCCGCTGCTGAACTGTGACGCTCCGGTTGTGTTGTGTTTCTCTGTTGTTGCCATGACAACCACACAACAACAATCAGATGCATTGATGCCGTTTGTGACATCACACCGACACAATGAGTAAAATATGAATTATTGATTTATTATTGGAAAATGAATCAGCTGATTAATCACTACATCTGTAATTAACAGATTATGAAATAAAATACCTGTAAAATGAAGTGTTTCTACAAACTGTATAAAGTTTATAAATCCATAATGTTTAGTGATATTCTATATAAATATGAATCTAATGATCAAATGAAGGTATTCTGCTAACGAACAACTTGTGATGTTTTTTGTATTGTATATGTATTTTATATTTTATCCAGTTTTTCCTTCTTTAGAGGAAATTATTTAGATTTTTCAGGACGTTTCCATAAAGTATTTATATTTTTTCACAACAATGATTTTGAACATTTTAGTATGAAGGAGTTTTTAAAGTTAAAATACAACACGTGGAATCAAATCAGAAAATGTTGCTGTTAATTTTCTGTAAAACACTTGTTGATGAAATAAAGACGATGAATATTATTGAGTGTTTCACATCATATTATTTATGATATTATATTTGAATATTTACTACAAACAGCTCTGATCTTTGACTCATGTTTAAATGTAAATATTAACATCGAAATTAATCAAATTAAATTTTTGTAAACTCATAATTAAACTTATTTCTCATTATAAACATTATTATTTCTCATAATTAAACATTATTATTTCTTATAATTAAACAATAATATTTCTCGTAATAAACAATATTATTTCTCATAATTAAACAATATTATTTTTCATAATCAAACAATATTATTTCTCATAATTAACCATTATTATTTCTTGTAATTAAACAATAATATTTCTCGTAATCAAACAATATGATTTCTCATAATTAAACAATATTATTTATCATAATTAACCATTATTATTTCTTGTAATTAAACAATATTTCTCGTAATCAAACAATATTATTTTTCATAATTAAACAATATTATTTCTCAAAATAAACATTATTTCTCATAATTAAACATTATTTCTCATAATCAAACAATATTATTTCTCATAATAAACATTATTATTTCTCATAATTAAATATTATTATTTCTCATAATTAAACTAATATTTCTCATAATTAAACAATATTATTTCTCAAAATAAACATTATTTCTCATAATTAAACATTATTTCTCATAATCAAACAATATTATTTCTCATAATAAACATTATTATTTCTCATAATTAAACATTATTATTTCTCATAATTAAACTAATATTTCTCATAATAAACATTATTATTTGTCATAATTAAACATTATTATTTATCATAATTAAACTTTATCTCTCATAATTAAACATTATTATTTATCATAATTAAACTTTATTATTTCTCATAATTAAACTTTATCTCTCATGATTAAACTTTATTATTTCTCTGTTTTATTCTCGCTCTGTGTCTCTGTTGCTAGGCGACCTCAGCCAGTCCCACTGAGCTGTAACCTGATAGGCCGACACCAGCGGCCAATAGAAACCTGAGAGCAGCTCCACTTTCTATTGGCTGATCAGGTTACAGGTCAGATTATTGATCATTTAAACTTTGAATGATATTTTAATGTGATGGTATTAAATGATATACTGTGTAGTAAAAGTTAAATCATTATTGATAAGTTATCGATTGATACTTTATGTTTTATTTACACATTAAATGAATCTTATTTACATACATATTAATGTTTATATTTTATTGTGGATAATTTATATATTTAATTTGTACATTTTATAGGAAATATTTTAAATTTTTGTTATTGTATGTTTTGTAAATTGTTATAATTGTTGTTTTTGTTCCTTTTTATTTTTTATATTTTAAATATTGAAGTGACACATTATGGTTTATGTAATAAGACAAATAAAAGTGATGTTTACGTACGATATATAAATAATAAGTGACATTCAGTGTCTGCTGTCGGCCGAGCGAGGCTGAATTATTGATGAAGGAGACTCTCTCTTTCTCTCTCTCTCTCTCTGTCTCTCTTTCTCTCTTTTTCTCTCTCTGTCTCTGAGGCAGAGAGAAGAACTACGACAACCAACAAACAGAAGAAGAAGAAAAGAGTAGAGAAAAGAGATAAAAAAAACAAAGAAGAAGAAAGAAATGGAGAGAACAGAAGAGGAAAAGAGGAGGTGAGAATAAACGATAAAGAATAAGAAAGAAAGAAAAAGATAGAGGAAGAGTGAACAACAAAAGAGAAACAGCTGAGAAGAAAACAAGAAAAGAAAAACTGGAATAAATGAAAGAGTGAAAGACGAAAAGAGGAGAAGAAGAAACAAAAAGGAATAAAAGACGAAGGACAAGAAGAAGAGAGGAGTAATAAGAGACGACAGGAGGAAAAGTGTAAACAACAATAAAGAAGAAGAAGATGTGAAGAAACAGGAAGAATATCCAGGTAAGGTTTTAAAATTCGTCCAATCAAAGCGCAGCAGGTGTCACCTCCTGCTGCCTGATTGGACGAATTCTATCGACACAAACAGGAAGTAGTGAGTCTCTCTGACACATTAAAGTCACTTTTAGAAAAGTAATCACATTACTTTAATTACTCAGCAGTAAAAGTACTGTGTTACTTTAGTCTCTAACGGCGGCGTCTCGCTGCAATCATTACGTTTTTCTGCGTCCGGGAGGCGTGTTCACGTGTTTCAGGCGTTATATAAACGTTTGTTTTATACAAACGTCTAATAATTATTTTGCGATCTTCTCTACAGAAGATATAATATATTATATAACATTATATTATAATATATTATGTTATATTATATTATATAACATTATATTATAATATATTACAATATATTATATTATATAACAATATATTACAAATAATATCAAAAATAATACAAAACAAATATTCTTCTAATGAATCTTAAAAAGAAACTTTTCTTCTCGTCTATCAGAAAAAAATGTCGGACGACAGAAAGGAAGAAGAAGAAGAGGAGGAGGAGGAAGAGGAGGAAGAGGAGGATGAGGAGGAGGAAGTGACCTGTCAGCCCCTCCCCCCTCCTCCCACCTCTGTTGCCGTGGACGCGATGATGTCACTGAGGAGGCAGGACCTGGTGTGCATCGTGTGCTTCGGCAGCTACGACCTAGCGACGCGGTTGCCGCGGCGACTGCACTGCGGCCACGCCTTCTGCCAGGCGTGTCTGAAGAGGCTGGACACAGTCATCAACGAACAGGTGACTGGTGACATCATCAGCACGCACCTGAGCTGCTGTTAGAGTTTAACCAGAGGTTATTGAAGCAAAACGGCGAAACTTCGTTGTTTTTTTGACAACAGCTGTGGCGCCATTTTGGACTGAAAACACTTATTTTATTTATAATGTTTTATTGTTCAACACAGGACATGTCAGTAGAATATGACAATAGAATATTAATAATTTAGTTTTACTTTTGTACGTCTCTTTGTAGGCGGACGTTTTACTGGCGTCTGAAAGTCGCTTTCAGTCCAAAATGGCGGAAGCGTAGCTCTGCTGCTGGACGCTGATGTTGATGTGGAACGAACTATTGACTTCTTATCAATATACGACCTTTGGTTAAAATGTCAGTTGAATAGTAAAAGATGAAAGCAGTGGAGGTGTCAGCTGATGAGTGAGTGATGGAAGCAGAAATAAAACCAGTTTATAACGTCATGTTCACCTCCTGTCTCTCAACTACATTACCCATGAGTCTTAGGGATGTAACATGTACACCCCCCCCACCCTCCCCTCCCCCAGGTGTGGATCCCGTGTCCTCAGTGTCGACAGAACACGCCTCGGCCCAGAGGAGGAGCAGCGGGTCTGGACCTGGACTTGGCCTCCTTCCTGGGCGTGAAGGCCCAGCAGACCTGCACCTCCTCCTGCTCCCTGTCTTCCTGGAGCTCCGGCCGCAGGGAGGGGGCGCCGGCCGGAGACACGGCCCAGGACGGGAAGCTCTGGCTGGGGAAGGAGGTCACCGACGACAGCTGGTCGCACGGAGGTCTGGCTGAGCCGCGCTTCCATCGCTACGGAAACTGCTGCCCGCCGCCGTCCTATTGGCTGTGCTGCTGGTTCTGCTGCCCGGGGCGGGGCTAGGACTGACCAATCAGTGTGTCCCGAGTCATTTATTGATTTATTTTGGCCGGTTCCGTCCTCCATACTTTCAGAGTGTTAACACAAACATGTTAAGTTCTTCTTCTACCAGTATTTAATATTAATTGTATTATAAGTGGAATAAAGACAAAGCTGCTGAGAAAGACATATTTATTAATAATTACATATTTTACAAAAGTAGAACATCATTGCTTCTTTTTGGCCAATCACAGGCGTCCTGCTGGGTTTCAACCAATCACAGGCGTCCTGCTGGGTTTCAACCAATCACAGGCGTCCTGCTGGGTTTCAACCAATCACAGGCGTCCTGCTGGGTTTCAACCAATCACAGGCGTCCTGCTGGGTTTCAACCAATCACAGGCGTCCTGCTGGGTTTCAACCAATCACAGGCGTCCTGCTGGGTTTCAACCAATCACAGGCGTCCTGCTGGGTTTCAAATAATCACAGGCGTCCTGCTGGGTTTCAACCAATCACAGGCGTCCTGCTGGGTTTCAACCAATCGGCGAGCTGATGCTAATGGCTCCGACAGCTCTGACTGGTTCAAAAACAACCTTTCAACAACAACAAGTTAATAAAGCTTTAAACATTCAAACTGTTTCAGTGGACGGAGGAACTTTTTATTTCACTTTAACAGAATTAATAATTAATAATAACTAGTTTGTTAAATATGACGTGAATGTTTCTGGTGATTTTAAAGGAATATTTGACGAGACAACAGAAAAAAAAAGAGACAAAGGTTTGGCATTTAAACCTCCATGAGGCACAAGGCATTCTGGGAGTTTGAGTCCTCTTTATGTCCTCCAATGCTTCTTTGTTTGAGAAAATTACCCACAATGCCTTAAACTCTGTCTTTCATCAGTGGCCGCCGGCAGTCCCTCATCATCAGGCCCCTCCCTCCAGTATGCAGCTCGGCCAATCAGAGGCTGCCGAGCCCCTCCCCCACTCTGATTCGCTGTCCCGGCTGCAGGTTGAAGCTGAAGTCTTTCGGAGCTTCGAACAGCAGAACGATGGTGGAGCCGAGGTTAAACTCCCCCACCGCCGCGCCCTTCTCCAAGACCACGCCCTCTCCCTCTACACAGGCCACGCCCCCTTCACCAGCCGCCTTCACCACCTGGTCGTCGACGGCAACGTAGCTGCGGTCCTGGAAGGAGCCTTTACTGTAGCGAGGAGCGTTGGTCTGAAGCTCCTGAAGACGAAACGCAAAAACTGTTAAAACTTATAAAGAAATAAAATAAAATAAAAACTAATAAGAATAATATGAACAATTATTATACAATATTATTATAATTAATTACTTATTTTAAAATACTGCTAACACAAATAAAAGGTAAATAAATTCATTACAAAATACAAAACATTATACAATATTAAGTGATTTTGAAAATATTACAATATAAAAAATATTTTTAAAAGTAACTATATGCTACATCATAAAAATTATAACTAAGAATTAAATAAAACTACAGTAAACATTTCCCAAAATGTTAATATAAGTTAAAAACATGATGCATACATATATAAATATGAATATATGAAAAGAAATATATTACTGTACTAATAAAGTTAGTTTAGTTAAGAGACTAAAATAATAAAAACCTTAAAAAAAATCATAAAACTTTAATAATTTTTATTTAAAAAAGTAATTCCGATAAGTTCCTAAAAGTTTCTATTTTGTATACGTGAAAGAAAAAAACTGATAAAACGTCTATTAAAGTAGAAACAGTAAAAACTAAAGTCTTCCTCACCTGGTCGAAGTAAACCCTAATGGAGCCGACGTTTGTGGCTCCAACCGCCGTTAACGAGAAGAAGCCGTGCTGCCATTGGCCGGTGAGCGCCACGCGCTCGTTAAGGCAGAAGAGCTCTTTGACCAATCGAGCCACGCCGGGGTTAACGGACATTAACGAGCCTAACGAGGAAGAGACGGACGGAGAGGTGAACGCAGGTCCACAGCAGGAATCAGACAATCAGGTACAGACATGAACGGACTCTCACCTGGGAAGTGACGTCGGAGCTCCACCCTCCAGTCTGTGGGCGAATGGAAACAGTGGTAGTCACCTGGAGCCAGGTAGACCACCACGTGGAACAGGTCGTTATCAGGAGACGTCAGGAGGAGGTCTCTGAAGGACGACGAGGACTCTAAAGACAGAGAGGAATCAGCCTTTAACAGGATGTGGACCCAACAAGTTCTCCAGACTTGACAAGACCAACAACACCAGCAGGTCCCAAATCAGGACCTACTGGTCCCAAATCAAGACCTACTGGTCCCAAATCAAAACTGACAGGTCCCAAATCAAGACCCACAAGTCCCAAATCAAGACCCACTGGTCCTAAATCAAGACCAACTGGTCCCATATCAAGACCGACAGATCCCAAATCAAGACCAACCAGTCTCAAATCCAGATCAACTGGTTTCAAATCAAGACTAGCCGGTCCCAAATCAAGACCAACTGGTCCCAAATCAAGATCAACTGGTCCCATATCAAGACCGACAGATCCCAAATCAAGACCAACCAGTCTCAAATCCAGATCAACTGGTTTCAAATCAAGACTAGCCGGTCCCAAATCAAGACCAACTGGTCCCAAATCAAGATCAACTGGTCCCATATCAAGACCGACAGATCCCAAATCAAGACCAACCAGTCCCAAATCCAGACCAACTGGTCTCAAATCAAGTAAATAATAAAAACAGTTTGGGGTCCACACGTGACAGATTTATGATTGATTTGTTACGTGACATCGGGGTCGGGTGGGGGGGGGGGGCGTGGTCTTACCATTGCCCCGTCTCTTCTGTGGACCCAGGAAGTTCTCCAGACTGTAGGTGACCCCCTTCACCTGCTCCACCTCCGAGTTCTTCACTTGACCAAAGTGGAGGATCTTCCCATCAGCCGGAGAGATCTGACAAACAGTTTAATAATTATAAACTTCTGATAAACGTTTAATAACTATAAACATCTGATAATAAAACCACCAAACGTTGTGTTGAGTCCACATGAGGTAAACTTCCTACATCAGATCTCACATTATTAAAGCTATATGCTGATGATATATTAAAACTATAAATATAATCCCATACATCACTGACAAAACTCAAACTACCATCATGCATTGTGTTTCATTGTGTCTGAGCTGAAGACTGTCTGACGACTAAAAACACACCGTAGAGAATTCCTTTTTACGGTAAATTCCCCCTAAAAAACAGAAGATGAAGTATTCAGAGTATCACGTACAAAAAGTAGAAAAAATAGAATACATTTCATAAAGGGAAAGAGATGAACAGGAAGAGAAAACAGTAAAGAAGTAAGTTATTCTGAGATATGAAGTCCCAAATCAACACCAGTCTTTTTGTCTTCTGAGTCCAAAACAAGTCACCAAATTTAATGGCAATTAAAAATGTGCAATGCTAACGTGGAGTTACCAGACAGGAGGAGGCGCAGAGCGGTCGGACTGCAGGTTTGAGACGTCGACGGAAAAATTCACCCAGATTCCTGTAGTGATGTAAATCCTCCACGGCTGCTTCCTATTAGACGACACATTATGATTACCATAATGCTATAATAAAAACCCAAAGAAACAAGCGACCAACCACCCTGCCACCCCAACAACACTCCTGGTTGTCCTGACCTGCATGTTGACCCCGAAGGTCCAGATGTAGAGGGAGTAGATGGGCTTCCGGAGCCAGGTGGGGAGCTCCACGCCGTTCAGACGACCCCAGGCCCGAGAGAGGAGACGAGTCGGGAAGGAGCGGTACAACGCCACCTGCAGCACCAAACAGGAAACTACACCGTAAATATTATCATCTGCTTTTAGGAAGAAGAACATTACTGTTATATCATATTAATCTGTTCAATAAAATTCAACTGTTGTGGAGAGAGAAGAAAAAGGAGGTGAAAGAGGAGAGAAGAAATCAGTAGAAAAAAAGAGGAGATAGACGTAGGTGAAATAAGTAAAAGTAGAAAAGAAAACACAAGACGATTTTAACCATCAACACTGTGCGAGAGCTGCAGTCAACCGTCCTGAACCTTTAACGACCAACCTGCTTGTATTTCTGGTGTTTTGAAACCTGCAGTAACTGATCATCGTATGACAGAACTAAACATGACTGATGGGGTTCCTCAGGGTTCTAGTCTCGGTCCTTTATGTTTTACATCTACATGCTGATATGTAGCTGGTGTGTCAGAGACTTAAAAGACAACTCAAATTTTACAAACTTAGCTTTTCCACGACCTCGTCAAACCTCAGTTTGTGTACCTGGGCCTCTCCACAACGGCTCAATTCAGAGCCGCCAACCCCCCCCCCCCCAACACCTGTCACCTGTCTGCCAAGGAAGCAGCAAGTTAAGCTGGAGAACACACCTCTGACTCCCAGACCAGGTCCAAGAATAACTTGTTGGTCTAACTGCCAACGGCTGGTAAAGTAAGTACCTGAGCAGGTAGTATACAGAGTACCTGAGCAGGTAGTGAACAGAGTACCTGAGCAGGTAGTGAACAGAGTACCTGAGCAGGTAGTATACAGAGTACCTGAGCAGGTAGTGAACAGAGTACCTGAGCAGGTAGTATACAGAGTACCTGAGCAGGTAGTGAACAGAGTACCTGAGCAGGTAGTATACAGAGTACCTGAGCAGGTAGTGAACAGAGTACCTGAGCAGGTAGTGAACAGAGTACCTGAGCAGGTAGTATACAGAGTACCTGAGCAGGTAGTGAACAGAGTACCTGAGCAGGTAGTGAACAGAGTACCTGAGCAGGTAGTGAACAGAGTACCTGAGCAGGTAGTATACAGAGTACCTGAGCAGGTAGTGAACAGAGTACCTGAGCAGGTTGTATAGAGAGTAACTGAGCAAGTAGTGAACAGAGTACCTGAGCAGGTAGTGAACAGAGTACCTGAGCAGGTAGTATACAGAGTACCTGAGCAGGTAGTATACAGAGTACCTGAGCAGGTAGTGAACAGAGTACCTGAGCAGGTAGTATAGAGAGTAACTAAGCAGGTAGTGAACTGAGTACCTGAGCAGGTAGTGAACAGAGTACCTGAGCAGGTAGTATACAGAGTACCTGAGCAGGTAGTATACAGAGTACCTGAGCAGGTAGTATACAGAGTACCTGAGCAGTTAGTGAACAGAGTACCTGAGCAGGTAGTATACAGAGTACCTGAGCAGGTAGTGAACAGAGTACCTGAGCAGGTAGTATACAGAGTACCTGAGCAGGTAGTGAACAGAGTACCTGAGCAGGTAGTATACAGACTACCTGAGCAGGTAGTATACAGAGTACCTGAACAGGTAGTATACAGAGTACCTGAGCAGGTAGTGATATTAACAGAGAAATATAACTCATAGATGCTTAAAAGAGACGAGAGGTGAAGAAAAGAGGAAAAATAGAAACAAAACAAGAAAGAAAAGAAGGAGAGAATATGGTCGTCCCCGTCCCTCCCCGTTTCCCTTCGTCCAATCAGAAGCCAGCAGGCAGCCGCTCTTACCCGTTTGGCCAACGGCCGCAGAGTGCTGACTGACAGGACATAGCAGAGGAAGGCGATTGGCCGACGGCGCCAAGGGGTGGGTCGAGACACACTGCCACTGAGCACGCTCAGATGGCGACGGAGAGCCAAACGAGGCACCTGGAGCCTGATTATGATGAGATTTAATGAGATGTAATGAGATGTAATGAGATGTAATGAGATGTAATGAGGGAGACGGAGGTGTGGGGGGGTAATAGGAGATATAAGGGGGAGAGGGAGGTGAAGGATCAGAGAGATAAAAAATTAAAACTGATAAAATAAAAAGCAAAAAACAGAAGAATAAAGAAGAAGAGATGTTTGTGTCGTTGTTTCCCTGATCTGTAACTTCATTGGCTGCTTATTACATCATATCCTTCCTGGAGGTGCATTCAGGTGCAGAGGTGAAGGTCTGACAACAGAGCTTCATTCGGCCACCTTAAAGCATCGCGTTAATAATCTACGACGTTTTGGAAAGTCAACAACGAATACAGATAATAAATAAAAAATAATAACAAATAATAATAAATGTGACTTTTGTTATATTGAACGGAGCTATGATAATTATTCTATATAAACAATTCAGCAAAAATATTAAAAAAAGATAAAATATGGCTCATTTCATCTCATCTCAAAAAACATGTTTTAAAAAGTGTGAAGGAAGCCGGAGGACGAGAGAGAGGAAGAACAAAACTAAATAAAGAGAGGGAGAAAGGAGGTAAAACATGGAGGAATATAAAACACAGGTGGGGCGTGGACAGGTGTGGAGGGGCGGGGCTTATGTGTGTGTGGAGGGTGAGGAGGAGGAGGAGGAGGAGGAGGCTAACGCAGCACACAGTCGCTAAGCTAAGCTACGCTAAAGCTTGTAGGAATGCTAACAGTGATGCTAACGCTAACTCGCTAACGCAAGATATTTGATCAGAGCAGTTTTTGTTTCTAAAATTGTTTTATAAACGTGTGTTTACAAAGACGCATCTATAAATATATATATATCAGGGCTGTCAATCAATTAAAATAGTTAATCGCAAATTAATCTCACATGTTTTATCTGTTCTAAATGAACCTTAAAGGGAGATTAGTCCAGTATTTAATCCTCTTATCAACATGGGAGTGGACAAATATGCTGCTTTATGTAAATGTATGTATATATTTATTATTGTAAATCAATGAACAACACAAAACAATAA
Source organism: Sebastes fasciatus (assembly GCF_043250625.1). Taxonomy (NCBI): domain Eukaryota; kingdom Metazoa; phylum Chordata; class Actinopteri; order Perciformes; family Sebastidae; genus Sebastes; species Sebastes fasciatus. The sequence continues at coordinate 1,100,893 of NC_133813.1, forward strand.
CAGATATTGATCCAGAAACCCTCACAGGTACTGCATTTAGCATAAAACAATCTGCTCCAATCATAACATGGCAAACTGCAGCCCAACAGGCAACAACAGCTGTCAGTGTGTCAGTGTGCTGACTTGACTATGACTTGCCCCAAACTGCATGTGATTATCATAAAGTGGGCATGTCTGTAAAGGGGAGACTCGTGGGTACCCATAGAACCCATTTACATTCACTGATCTGGAGGTCAGAGGTCAAGGGACCCCTTTGAACATGGACATGACAGTTTATCCTCTCCAACATTTAGTGTAAGTTTGGAGCGTTATTTAACCTCCTTCATGACCTGCTAGTCTGACCTGGTTGGTACCGATGGATTCATCAGGTTCTAGAGTTTACTATGATACCAGGATCTTCACTCTAGTATTAAAACTGAGCCGCTACAGCCTAAAAACCACAAGTTGCATTAATGCGTTAAAGAAATTAGTGGCATTAAAACAAATTTGTGTTAACGTGGTATTATTGTGATAAATTTGACAGCCCTAATACCGTTTATACACATACATATACGTCTATATATACTGTATATATACACACACACATATATATATGTATAGATGTCTGTAGTGTTGAACACTATAAAATAGATCCGTAGGAATCAAAGCGACTTCCGTCTCTGTGTCTGAAGCTAACTGGGTTAGCAGATGAGCAAAGGATCAACTGGAAAGAGGCTAACGCAAGCTAAACTAGGCTAAAGCTAAAATAGCTGACCTGCTAAACAGCTGTCGCCATAGAAACCACACACACACACACACACTAATCTCCTGTAACCTAGAAACCATCGTCTGTCTGTCTGTTTAACTCGGATCTCTTTCGTTCTTTTATCAGCTTCAGGAACATTTCTAGTTTTATGAATCATCTCTCCGTTCATCACTCCTCTCTCGCTTCTCTTCCTCTCCCACCTGAATCGTGCCGTCGTTCTCGTCCTCACTCCTCTTCCTCCTCCTTTTCCCTCGTCCTTCTCTTTCTCTTTCTCCCCATCGGTCGCATGCCACCGCCGCTTCACCTGCCGCAGCAGGTCGCGCTGCCCACGCTCGCCGCCGCGGCCACGAGAGAGGAACTTTACCATGAACGTGTCACCGACAACATCGCCGCAGAGAGAGACGGGCGACGACACATGCTGACGGTTAAATATCACCAGAGAAGAAGAAGAGACAGGTGAGTCTGTTCACTGAGAGCAGAGAAGAAGAAGTGACAGATGGACGGAGAGAGAGAGAGAGAGAGAGAGAGGCGTTCATACTGAGGAGCTCCACCCTCTCACCTTCACCTCCCGCTTGTTGCAATACAAAGTACAAAGAGTGCAAATAAAAACAGTACACGTGTAAAAATATCCAAAATAAATACAACACAGGCAATGAAAAAACACTGGTTATTTATAGACAATATATATTTGACTTATTAATTTGTATTACAACAAAATAATTTATTTCATTTTCATGTATGTATTTTTTATATTTATTTATTTATTTAATGTTTATTATTACAATGAAACAAATGAGTAATCTATTACATTTTATACTGTAATTGTTTTAATTATATTAAAATAATTTGTATTTTTTCATTATGACTTTAAAAAATATCTGTATTATATGTTATTAATACATTTAATTAATTATAAGGAAAGAAGTACAAAAATTACAGTTTCATGGTTTTCTTTATTGGTTATCTATAATTCTATATTTAAAATATCTAATGGTTGCTTTATACATTTTAATTTATTAAAAAAATAAATATAGTACATATTTATATTTTTATAATAATTGTTACTAATATATTATGAAGTTGTAGGATTATAAATTATTACAAATTAATTACTTAAATTATAATCAATATCATTCATTAAATTGTTATATTTTAAAATATTATATTTTATTAGTCGAAAAGTAATTTTTTTTTTACTTTAATTAATTAATTCTATAATTATAATAGTAAATGGTGGATTTATACATCTAAATGTATTTAAAATAAATATTATATAATATATATTTATATTACATATTTATATTTTTACAATTATTTTCTACTAATGTATTATGAAGTTGTAGGATAATAAATGATTTCAAATTAATTAATTGAAATTATACTTATTAATATCATTCATTAAATTGTTGTGTTTTATAATATTATATTTTATCAACTGAAGAGTAAAAAAAAGTCCAAGTCTCCAGTCAGGAGAAGCAGACAGGAGCACCGGCAGGAAGCTAAGCGACGTACTGCTGTGGACGCCATGTTAGTTCAGATCAGAAAGTCACACAATAACACAAACTAACTACCTGAGACCACCTGAGACCAGCTACCCTCCTGTTCTGAGAGGTTAAATCACTGTGTTTTAATGGAGTCTGGTGGCTTTGACAACAGCACTATAACGGCTTCAGTTCCCCGTCAGAAAGGGCTGTCTGACGGCGAGGTAAAGGACTGTCTGGTGGTGAGGTAAAGGGCTGTCTGACGGTGAGGTAGACAGACAGCCCTTTACCTCGCCGTCAGACAGCCCTTTACCTCACCATCAGACAGCCCTTTACCTTATCATCACACATTCCTTTACCTCGCCGTCAGACAGGCCTTTACCTCGCCGTCAGACAGCCCTTTACCTCGCCATCACAGTCCTTTACCTCATCATCAGACAGCCCTTTACCTCATCATCACACATTCCTTTACCTCGCCGTCAGACAGCCCTTTACCTCGCCATCAGACAGTCCTTTACCTCACCATCAGACAGCCCTTTACCATCAGACAGTCCTTTACCTCACCATCAGACAGCCCTTTACCATCAGACAGCCCTTTACCATCAGACAGTCCTTTACCTCACCATCAGACAGCCCTTTACCATCAGACAGTCCTTTACCTCATCATCAGACAGCCCTTTACCTCGCCATCAGACAGTCCTTTACCTCATCATCAGACAGTCCTTTACCTCACCATCAGACAGCCCTTTACCTCATCATCAGACAGTCCTTTACCTCATCATCAGACAGCCCTTTACCTCACCATCAGACAGTCCTTTACCTCACCATCAGACAGTCCTTTACCTCATCATCAGACAGCCCTTTACCTCGCCATCAGACAGTCCTTTACCTCATCATCAGACAGTCCTTTACCTCACCATCAGACAGCCCTTTACCTCATCATCAGACAGTCCTTTACCTCATCATCAGACAGCCCTTTACCTCATCATCAGACAGTCCTTTACCTCACCATCAGACAGCCCTTTACCTCATCATCACACATTCCTTTACCTCGCCGTCAGACAGCCCTTTACCTCGCCATCAGACAGTCCTTTACCTCACCATCAGACAGCCCTTTACCATCAGACAGCCCTTTACCTCATCATCAGACAGCCCTTTACCTCGCCATCAGACAGCCCTTTACCTCACCATCAGACAGCCCTTTACCTCGCCATCAGACAGTCCTTTACCTCATCATCAGACAGCCCTTTACCTCGCCATCAGACAGTCCTTTACCTCATCATCAGACAGCCCTTTACCTCGCCGTCAGACAGCCCTTTACCTCATCATCAGACAGTCCTTTACCTCACCATCAGACAGCCCTTTACCTCATCATCAGACAGCCCTTTACCTCACCATCAGACAGCCCTTTACCTCATCATCAGACAGCCCTTTACCTCGCCATCAGACAGTCCTTTACCTCATCATCAGACAGCCCTTTACCTCATCATCAGACAGCCCTTTACCTCACCATCACACAGTCCTTTACCTCGCCGTCAGACAGCCCTTTACCTCGCCATCAGACAGTCCTTTACCTCACCATCACACAGTCCTTTACCTCGCCGTCAGACAGCCCTTTACCTCACCGTCAGACAGCCCTTTACCTCATCATCACACAGTCCTTTACCTCACCGTCAGACAGTCCTTTACCTCGCCGTCAGACAGCCCTTTACCTCGCCGTCAGACAGCCCTTTACCTCACCGTCAGACAGCCCTTCTGTCGGGGAACTGAAGCCGTTATATCGCTCTCTTCAAAGCCACCAGACTCCATTCACAAAAACAGTAATTTAACCGGAGTAGCGAACAACCCCACTTCAAAAAAATTCAAACTAACCCTTTCAGATATTTCCAGACTTAGCAGAGCTAACGTTGACGCTAGCGCTAGCGTTCACATTATTCATAACCTTATTGATTAGCTTACCGTGCTAACCTACGTCACTGCTTTGTGCTAACGGCTGAGTGGACGTTAACATTTGAAAAAAAGGGAAAAGAACAACGCAGATGATTTTGAAATAAATATGATAAATAAATAAATAAAAACCAGACAGATAAATAAACTAAAAGATCAATTCTTTTCATTCAGGGGGATTTTTTCTGGTCAACTTTCGTCCAATCAGAGCCCCCGTCTGCCTTGCCCGGTTACTCATTGACCAATCAGACCATGCCCTCAATGAACGGACCAATCAGGAGGCAGGTTGGGCAGTGAGCATGATGTGGCCTGAGTGATGATGTGTCAGGTAGAGTGACCGGTCAGTGTGACATCATCACTGTGTGACATCGCTGTCACCTTTCACCCAGTGAACCAATCAGAGTCTCTTCTCAGGTCAGGTAACGAGGCTACACTAACACGTGGCATTTCCTGTGATTTCACAATAAAAGCATCCCGTCGGCTCGTGAGTGGAAAGATCTGGATTACATCATCAGTGAGTTCACAATGCTGTGATTCACTGACAGGAACAATAAACAGATCAATAATCAGATCAATAATCAGAGAGATTCAGGTTGAATAACAAGAATAACAAGAATAACAAAGAAGAAGAAGGAAGAGGAGAAAGAGAAGGAGAAGAAGAAGAAGAAGAAGAAGAAGGAGAAGGAGGAGGAGAAGGTGTGTTCTCTCCTACCTGTGTGGGCGTGGCCAGAGGGGGCGGGACTCCATCCTGCTGTTTGTCTCTAGTCCTATAGTGCTGGTAACCAAGGTAACCACCACCTGTCACTAAGAGGAGGGGGAGTGGCCTGGGGCGGGGCAGCAAACTACGACCTGGAGAGAGACACAGTTGATTGGTCCTGTCTTCATCACCTACGTCCTGTCATCATCACCTACGTCCTGTCATCATCACCTACGTCCTGTCATCATCACCTACGTCCTGTCTTCATCACCGACGTCCTGTCTTCATCACCTACGTCCTGTCATCATCACCTACGTCCTGTCTTCATCACCTACGTCCTGTCTTCATCACCTACGTCCTGTCTTCATCACCTACGTCCTGTCATCATCACCTACGTCCTGTCATCATCACCTACGTCCTGTCTTCATCACCTACGTCCTGTCATCATCACCTACGTCCTGTCTTCATCACCTACGTCCTGTCTTCATCTACGTCCTGTCTTCATCTACGTCCTGTCTTCATCACCTACGTCCTGTCTTCATCACCTACGTCCTGTCATCATCACCTACGTCCTGTCTTCATCACCGACATCCTGTCTTCATCACCTACGTCCTGTCTTCATCACCTACGTCCTGTCTTCATCTACGTCCTGTCTTCATCACCTACGTCCTGTCTTCATCACCTACGTCCTGTCTTCATCACCTACGTCTTGTCTTCATCACCTACGTCCTGTCTTCATCGTCTACGTCCTGTCTTCATGGTCTACGTCCTGTCATCATCACCTACATCCTGTCTTCATCTACATCCTGTCTTCATCTACGTCCTGTCTTCATCTCCTACGTCCTGTCTTCATCACCTACGTCCTGTCTACATCACCTACGTCCTGTCTTCATCACCTACGTCCTGCCATCATCACCTACGTCCTGTCTACATCACCTACGTCCTGTCTACATCACCTACGTCCTGTCTTCATCACCTACGTCCTGTCTTCATCACCTACGTCCTGTCTTCATCACCTACGTCCTGTCTACATCACCTACGTCCTGTCTTCATCACCTACGTCCTGTCTACATCACCTACGTCCTGTCATCATCACCTACGTCCTGTCTTCATCACCTACGTCCTGTCATCATCACCTACGTCCTGTCTTCATCTACATCCTGTCTTCACCTACGTCCTGTCTTCATCACCTACGTCCTGTCTTCATCTACGTCCTGTCTTCATCACCTACGTCCTGTCTTCATCACCTACGTCCTGTCTTCATCACCTACGTCTTGTCTTCATCACCTACGTCCTGTCTTCATCGTCTACGTCCTGTCTTCATGGTCTACGTCCTGTCATCATCACCTACATCCTGTCTTCATCTACATCCTGTCTTCATCTACGTCCTGTCTTCATCTCCTACGTCCTGTCTTCATCACCTACGTCCTGTCTACATCACCTACGTCCTGTCTTCATCACCTACGTCCTGCCATCATCACCTACGTCCTGTCTACATCACCTACGTCCTGTCTACATCACCTACGTCCTGTCTTCATCACCTACGTCCTGTCTTCATCACCTACGTCCTGTCTTCATCACCTACGTCCTGTCTACATCACCTACGTCCTGTCTTCATCACCTACGTCCTGTCTACATCACCTACGTCCTGCCATCATCACCTACGTCCTGTCTACATCACCTACGTCCTGTCTTCATCACCTACGTCCTGTCTTCATCACCTACGTCCTGTCTACATCACCTACGTCCTGTCTTCATCACCTACGTCCTGTCTACATCACCTACGTCCTGTCATCATCACCTACGTCCTGTCTTCATCACCGACATCCTGTCTTCATCACCTACGTCCTGTCTTCATCACCTACGTCCTGTCTTCATCTACGTCCTGTCTTCATCACCTACGTCCTGTCTTCATCACCTACGTCTTGTCTTCATCACCTACGTCTTGTCTTCATCACCTACGTCCTGTCTTCATGGTCTACGTCCTGTCATCATCACCTACATCCTGTCTTCATCTACATCCTGTCTTCATCTACGTCCTGTCTTCATCTCCTACGTCCTGTCTTCATCACCTACGTCCTGTCTACATCACCTACGTCCTGTCTTCATCTCCTACGTCCTGTCTTCATCACCTACGTCCTGTCTTCATCACCTACGTCCTGCCATCATCACCTACGTCCTGTCTACATCACCTACGTCCTGTCTTCATCACCTACGTCCTGTCTTCATCACCTACGTCCTGTCTACATCACCTACGTCCTGTCTTCATCACCTACGTCCTGTCTACATCACCTACGTCCTGTCATCATCACCTACGTCCTGTCTTCATCACCGACATCCTGTCTTCATCACCTACGTCCTGTCTTCATCACCTACGTCCTGTCTTCATCTACGTCCTGTCTTCATCACCTACGTCCTGTCTTCATCACCTACGTCTTGTCTTCATCACCTACGTCTTGTCTTCATCACCTACGTCCTGTCTTCATGGTCTACGTCCTGTCATCATCACCTACATCCTGTCTTCATCTACATCCTGTCTTCATCTACGTCCTGTCTTCATCTCCTACGTCCTGTCTTCATCACCTACGTCCTGTCTACATCACCTACGTCCTGTCTTCATCTCCTACGTCCTGTCTTCATCACCTACGTCCTGTCTTCATCACCTACGTCCTGCCATCATCACCTACGTCCTGTCATCATCACCTACGTCCTGTCTTCATCTACGTCCTGTCTTCATCACCTACGTCCTGTCTTCATCACCTACGTCCTGTCATCATCACCTACATCCTGTCTTCATCTACATCCTGTCTTCATCTACGTCCTGTCTTCATCTCCTACGTCCTGTCTTCATCACCTACGTCCTGTCTACATCACCTACGTCCTGTCTTCATCTCCTACGTCCTGTCTTCATCACCTACGTCCTGTCATCATCACCTACATCCTGTCTTCATCTACATCCTGTCTTCATCTACGTCCTGTCTTCATCTCCTACGTCCTGTCTTCATCACCTACGTCCTGTCTACATCACCTACGTCCTGTCTTCATCTCCTACGTCCTGTCTTCATCACCTACGTCCTGTCTTCATCACCTACGTCCTGTCTTCATCACCTACGTCCTGCCATCATCACCTACGTCCTGTCTACATCACCTACGTCCTGTCTTCATCACCTACGTCCTGTCTTCATCACCTACGTCCTGTCTACATCACCTACGTCCTGTCTTCATCACCTACGTCCTGTCTACATCACCTACGTCCTGTCTTCATCACCTACGTCCTGTCTACATCACCTACGTCCTGTCTACATCACCTACGTCCTGTCTTCATCACCTACGTCCTGTCTTCATCACCTACGTCCTGTCTTCATCACCTACGTCCTGTCATCATCACCTACGTCCTGTCTTCATCACCTACGTCCTGTCATCATCACCTACGTCCTGTCTTCATCATCTACGATCATCAACCCCTTCGATTATTGATTTTGATATGTATTGTTGTTATATTGTAGTACAATGCACATATTTGTATACACTTATTTCTTATTTATATGTTTATTTATATATATATATATATATATATATTTCTATTCTAGAATGGGAAGAAACGTAACCCTGGATCAATAAAGTATATCTGATATTTATTTAAAGGCAGAAATGCATAAAGAAATGTAAAAAAAAATTTATGAATAAATATATAAAGAAAAGAATACAGAAATAAATAAGTTTGGGGAAATAAATAAGGGGTGAATGCAGAGGGAGAGTCATGCAGAAATAAAAAAAATAAATGCAGAAATAAGTCAATAAAATAAATTAATTAATTAAAAAAATGAACAAAAATAAATGAATAAAAAGGAAAATTAAACAGAAGATTAAATCAATTAATAATTAATACAAATATATATAAACAGAAATATCAATTTATGTCACATTTTATCAATTAATTAATAGCTACATTTATCTTTAATATTATTTGAGCTATTAATGAGGAGGAGGAAGAGGAGGATGAAGAGGAGGAGGAGGGAGAGGAGGAGGAGGATGAAGAGGAGGAGGTGCAGACAGACTCACCTGTGCTCAGTGTTCTCTGTTGGCAGCAGCTCAGAGAAACCCTTTAAATAAATAAAATAAAGTTTCACAATCAAAATAAACATTTCAGAAATCACTAAAATACATTTAATTATTTCACATTCTGTGACGTCACCACGAGCGCCCAGTTTCAGGTGTATATTCAGGTTAAATCCACCTGTTCAGGTGATGTTAACAGGTAAACCTGACACAGCTGGTTAATGTGACGTGAGCCGAATCTTTCATCACTCCGATTCACGCGCTCCTCACCTGTCTGACGTCACATTCAACTCACCGTTTGTGTTTTAGACGCGATTTAACGTTAATTTAATATAAACTCTGAACGGAGTCTGGTTTCATCAGCACACACAGCGTCACACACACCACAGAACACAGAACACTGTCGTCACTGACTGACATTGAGCTGTTCACTGTAATAAAACATAAAGTTAGTAAAAGATAAAGTTAATTAAATAATAAAGTTAAATACCTCCTGCACGCCCTCCGCAAGGCTGCCGCCATGTTGGTTGTGTAAGTGACGTAATGACGTCGTGCGTCACTGTACACATTGAGTGTTTTTACCCAGAGTGCAGTCTGTCAGGTAAACCTTCCTTCATTATAATAAGTTTACCAGAAATCTCCTCAGGATAAGAAAAAAAATAAAAATAAATTACAGTGAAAGTGTACAACTTAACTTATATAACTTAAGTAAAATTCTACAAAACAAATGTATAATATAATTAAACGATATTGCAATAGTGAATTTACGGTCCACTATACGTAACTACACTATTATTTTATTTATTTTCAAAACGTATATCATCTAAAACATTCCAAATTAATTATTATAAACATACTTTTAATTAATTACTTTATCTATTTTTAATATAATTTGAATATTTTTAGTTTAAATATAAGCAATTACTATTTACAATTCAGTTATGTATATATTTATATATGTTTAATATAAATACATATTTTGTAATTATTTAAAGATAAAAATGTTTTTAAATTAATAGGATATATATATGTATTATAAATAAGGTGTATTTTATATTCATACTTATTTTAATCCAATAATTATTTTATATTAATGTGAAGATTTATTCATAATTTATATTTTAAGTTTATATTTTACATGTATAATCAAAACATCATTTTAAAATCAAATCTTTTAAAAATAGTTTTGTATAATAATGTATTTTTTTATAATAAAGAATTGTTTTTACTTAAGTCGCTATTATTTATTTATTTTTATTAACCCTTGGCATGTTTTGTGTTTTGTTACTTTTTTTTAATTTCATTTTCTGTTTGTTTTTATTTATCTCTTAATATCTTTTATATGTATTGTTTAAATATGTATCAGTTAAATTGATCTTTGTATTGTTCACAAATTCAAAATAAATTCTACTGAAAAACAAAAACAAAACAAAAGTTTCCTGATACAGACCTCAGCTGTTAATTACATTACATTTATTTATCTGTCATTTTTATGCAAAGCGTCAGCTGTTCATGTGCAGAAAGTTGAGTGAAGAAGAGAAACACGTCTGTAATTCTTTCATCAGTTGTCAAAGAGAGACTGAAGATGATCAATAATAATAAAATGACAAACTTCAGTGAGCAGAAACAAACTTTAATTGTTCCAAAAATAGACACATTTTCAGCAGAAATATATATTACACTTTAAAAACTCCAAACACTTCACCGCCAGTACTACAGAGTACTCAGGTAGTACTACAGAGAACTGCAGCCAAGTCTTTTTATATTTCACGAAACCAAAAAAAAATAGAAAATAAAGATAAAACCAGCTGTGCCCTGCTGTGGGCGTGGCCTCCTGACAGGTCACCTGTTAAAAAAAAACTGTTACAAATATTAAATATTTTAAAAAATTCACATTTAAACAGCCTACACTGTAAAAAAAAGTAAAAAACAAACAAAAGAAATCAAGTACACTGCAAAAAAAAAAAAAAAGTAAAAACCCGCTACATGAGACCGACTTGCTGACGGTGTTACCATGGTAACGCAGCGGTAGCAGGCGTGCTAGCAGCTCTGTTTATTTGGCCCTTTGGTCAGCTGACAGGAAGTGATGTCACAGCTCACACATCCAGGCCCTGCCGTGTCAAAAAGTCCTCGAGCGCGCTCAGTCGCTCCACCAGCATCACGTCCAGGTCCGCATCGTCATCATCGGCGCCGCCGCCATGGCAATGTCGCCGAGCCGCCGCCCGCTTCCTGGGCACCATGACAACAGGAAGTCCCACCCCTGAAACAGACAAATTTTTTCTTAAAACTGTCCATAACAAAAAACAGAAATAAAGAAGCTGTGTCTCCCCCTCAGTGAACTACACTTCCCAGCGTACCTTGCGGCCTCTTCCTCTTCCTGGGCTGAGTGAAGTCAGGGAAGAGAAGGAGCCTGCGCCTCCTCTGCTGGCCAATCAGAAGCAGCGCTCCGTCCTTCTCCCGCGGCTCCTCAAAGATCGTCTCCAGACTCCTGCAGGGTGGCAGAAAGGCATGCTGGGAGATGTAGTTTGTACAGCAGATTGACAGAATTTCTGTTCTTGATGTGGGATTTGTAGTTTTTACCTGTTGGTGGTGGGGGATTTGTAGTTCTTGTTGGTGTAAATCTCCTCCAGACTGAACTCTTTCTTCTTTAACCTGAAAAAACATCTATTTTAATATTTTGACCTTTTTCTTCAGGTTTTCTCTTTTTATTTGTATTTCCTCCGTTCAACCTGACCTTTTGACCTTTGGTAATCCCATTGGAGTGAGCAGCGTTTCCCGCGGCGACGCGCGGCGGATTCTGATCTGTGACACTCGTTTACAGCGCTGAGAAGACAAACACAAATATTTGAGAAGGATTGAACGGCAGGAACAATAACAGAAGATTAATGGACGGAAAAGTAAAAATAGTAAAACAGTAAATAGTAAAATAATTTTTTTTAAATAAGAATTATATAAAAAAAAAAAAGTTTCCAAAAAAAATACTCAATTAAACAAGAGAAGAAGAAAAACTCCACCTCTCCATTAGTGCCGAGAAACTCCGAGCTCACTTCTGATTGGCCAACGGCAAGCGGAGCAGAAAGCCCATTGGCTGAACACAGGGGGAGGGGCCGTCGCCTGGGGAGGCTGCGGGAGCTGTGATTGGCCCGCTGCTTCTGCTGTCGCCAGGCAGAAAAAGTTGGGCTGCAAAACAACAACATTAAAACAACATTTTAAAAAATAGACAACAATTTATTTTTAAGTGACAGATTTTATAGAGTGACAAAATGAGTCATAATATTACCTTGGTTTCGGCGATCGTACATAACTGCAAAGAAAAAACATTTGAACATTTTAATTTATGTTCACACAGAAGTCTTTAATTAATTAATGAACATGTAAATAGAATTGTTACAATGTCCTAATGAATATTAATAACTAACTATGAATATTAATTTATTTAAATATGCGAGCCAACCAACCAGTGGTCGCTGCTCAGACTGGGCGGGGCCGTCCAGTCCTTCAGGCGCCGCAGGGGACGCCCACAGGTGGCGTCCCGCAATGAGTCTGACATGGTCTCCACGGCAACCGCTGACAGACGCAGCATGGGGGCGGGGTTAAAGGAGGAAGAAGAGGAGGAGGAGGAATAAAGGTGCCATATGTGGAAAGCCCCGTGATTGGAGGAGAGGGAGAGGGCGGCGGTGAAGTCAGAGAAACGCCATTGGCCTGAAGAGATGTTGAGAGCTTCTGATTGGCTGCAGGTCCGACCACTCTGGGCTGACTGCAGGAGTTGCAAGGCATTCTGGGAAGAGGAGCTAAGGAGACAAAGAGGAGAAATTTATAGTTTATAAATATTAAAGTTGTCGTTACTATAATATAAATAAACTATGTAGTAATGGTGAATTTATGGTCCACTATAATTAATATTATTTTATATCTTTTTTCAAAACGTATGCCATCTAAAACATTCTAAATAAATTATTATAAATGTATAATAATTTTATAATATACTTTTAATTACTTACACTTTAAATATTTTAATATTATTTAAATATAATTTGAATACTTTTATAGTTTCTTTTACAATAGTTATCTAAAATACAAGCAATTATTATTTGCAATTTACAGTTTATATAAATACATACTTTTAAATTATTTAAAAGAATAATGTTTTCAAATGAATAGGATTTATATATGTATTATAAATAAGTTATATTTTATATTCATACGTATTTTTGATACAATAATTTAATAATTGTGAAGATTTATTCATAATAATATTTTTTCAGTTTATATTATACTTAATATAATATAATAAATTTAATTTAAAAATCTAATCTTAAATAATTTTATATAATAATGTATTTATTTAATATTTAACTGTTTTACAGACAAATTATGTGATTGTTGTTATAAATTCTTCTACTTTTTTTTTTTATTAGTTTTAGTTATTTGTAACTGTAAGTCAAATTTTCCGAAACTTAAATGTATAATATGAATAAATAAGATGAACCTGCGTAGCAGCAGCGGCGCTCTGTAACCATTCCGCCTGACGACACTAACGGCCTTCTCTGATTGGCTGGTTCCTCCCCCCTCTCTTCTTCTGTGTTTCCTGTGGTTGAATTTGTGCAGAGTGAGCGGCGCCTCCTCCTCTGCTCCTCCTCCTCGGAAGGAGACCGCCATCCGCCCCACAAATCTCCCAGCATCCTCCTCCTCTTCTTCTTCTTCTTCTTCTTCTTCTTTTCTGTCTTCTGGAAAAATACTTTTCTCTCTTCTTCTGTGGTTCTTCCTCCTCCGTTTCCTCCCGCTGCCCTCCTCCTCCTCCTCTTCCTCCTCCTCTCCTCTGCTCCTCCTCCTCCTCTGTTCTGATTGGCTAAAACTAGAGGAAAGAGGAGGCGTGGGTGAGTCCTCGCTGTCTGATGAAGATGATGGTGAAGAGGAGGTGGTAACAGGTTGGCGGTGGGCGGGGCTTAAGACGCCTGAACCTGGAGAAGAAAGAGACGAGTGTCACAAAAGAGGAGGAGATAAAGGAGGAGATGGAGGAGATAAAGGAGGAGATGGAGGAGATAAAAGAGGAGGTAAAGGATGAGATAAAGGAGGAGATGGAGGAGATAAAGGAGGAGATAAAGGAGGAGATGGAGGAGATAAAGGAGGAGATGGAGGAGGAGATAAAGGAGGAGATGGAGGAGATAAAGGAGGAGATGAAGGAGGAGATGGAGGAGATAATGGAGGAGATGATAAAGGAGGAGATGAAGGAGATAAAGGAGGAGATGAAGGAGGAGATAAAGGAGGAGATAAAGGAGGAGATGGAGGAGATAAAGGAGGAGATGGAGGAGGAGATAAAGGAGGAGATGAAGGAGGAGATGGAGATAAAGGAGGAGATGAAGGAGGAGATAAAGGAGGAGATGAAGGAGGAGATAAAGGAGGAGATGGAGGAGGAGATAAAGGAGGAGATGGAGGAGATGAAGGAGGAGATGGAGGAGATAAAGGAGGAGATGGAGGAGGAGATAAAGGAGGAGATGAAGGAGGAGATAAAGGAGGAGATGGAGGAGATAAAGGAGGAGATGGAGGAGATAAAGGAGGAGATGGAGGAGGAGATAAAGGAGGAGATGAAGGAGGAGATAAAGGAGGAGATGGAGGAGGAGATAAAGGAGGAGATGGAGGAGATAAAGGAGGAGATGGAGGAGGAGATAAAGGAGGAGGAGATGAAGGAGGAAATAAAGGAGGAGGAGATGAAGGAGGAGATGAAGGAGATACAGGAGGAGATGGAGAAGATGGAGGAGATAAAGGAGGAGATGAAGGAGGAGATAAAGGAGGAGATGAAGGAGGAGATAAAGGAGGAGATAAAGGAGGAGATGGAGGAGATAAAGGAGGAGATGGAGGAGATAAAGGAGGAGATGGAGGAGGAGATAAAGGAGGAGATGAAGGAGGAGATGGAGGAGATAAAGGAGGAGATGAAGGAGGAGATAAAGGAGGAGATGAAGGAGGAGATAAAGGAGGAGATGGAGGAGGAGATAAAGGAGGAGATGGAGGAGGAGATAAAGGAGGAGGAGATGAAGGAGGAGATGAAGGAGGAAATAAAGGAGGAGGAGATGAAGGAGGAGATGAAGGAGGAGATAAAGGAGGAGATGAAGGAGGAGAAAGACGATACTCACCAGGAGAACAGGTTGCTTCTTCTCCTCTCTGCCCGCTCCTCTTCTTCCTCCTCTTCCTCCTGCTCCCCCTCTCTAGAGAGTCCAGGCGACGACCGAGGGAGGCCATAGCTCCTCGCAGGAGGCGCCGCACCTCCATCCGGTGAGCTGAGAGGAGGCGAGGCAGGAGGGAGGAGCAGGGGCAGCAGGGAGCAGGAGGAAGAGGAGGAGGATGAAGAGGAGAAACTGGAGGAGAAGAAGGAGAAAGAAGGCATAGAGGGACAGGAGGCGAGGAAGGAGGAGAACAAATGGCTGAAGTGTTATGAGTAAAAAAGACAGGAGGAGGTGGAGGAGGAGAAACGTGAGAAGAAGAGTGGTGATAAAGGAGAGGAGGAAGAGGAGCAGAAGAACGAGGAGGAGAATCATGAAGAGAGGAAGGAGGTAAAGGAGAGGAAGACACAGAAGCAGGTGGAGTACGGACAGAATGAGGAGGTGAAGGACGGAGGAATAAAGACAAATGAGAAGGAGGTGGAGGAGAAACAGAAGAAGGAGCAGGAAGGGTGGAGACAGGAGGAGTAGAGGAGGAGGAAGAAGGAAGAGGACGAGGAGGGTGAGAACGAGGAGGAGGAAGAAAAAAAGGAGCTACAGGAGGAGGAGGTGAAATAAAAGGAGTAGAGGAGACAGAAAGAGGAGCAGGAGGAGAAGAATGGAGGGATGGAGAGACAAGAGGAGAGGAAGAAGGAAAAGGAGAAAAGGGGGAAGAGTTAAGAGGAGTACAAGGAGCAAAACAGACAGGAGGAGGTCGAGTGGAGGGAGGAGAGGAAAGAAGAGAAGGAGGAGAGACAGAAGATGGAGGAGGAGGAGAAAGGAGAGAAACAGGAGGAGGAGTGGAGAGGGATGTAGAAGAGAGGTGAGGAAGAGGAGGAGGAGTGAAAGATGAAGGAGAGGAGAGGAAGGTGGGAGGAGGAGTTAGAGAAGAAGCAGAGGAGGAAGAGAGGACACCAAAAGGAGGAGAAGGAGGAGAGGAAGGTGAAGAGGAAGAGGAGCTCCAAGGAGGCGCAGAAGGAGAGAAAACTCCTGGAGGAGGAGAAACAGGAGTCAGTACTCTCATAATATAATATCATATATAAATATGATCTATAAATAACAATAAAATAATATATAAATATAGTAAATAAATAAATATTATATATAAATAACATTGAAGTAATATATAAACATGATAAATAAATAATAGATAATATTATATAAATATGATAGATAAATAATAATAAAATAATATATAAATATAGCAAATAAATATGATATATAAATAACAATGAAGTTATATATAAACATAATAAATAAATAGATAATATATAAATATGATAGATAAATAATAATAAAATAATATATAAATAAATAAAATAAATAATAAATATGATATATAAATAACAATGAAGTAATATATAAACATGATAAATTAATAATAAATAATATAATATAAATATGATAGTTAAATAATAATCAAATAATATATCAATATAGTAAATAAATAATAAATAAATATGATAAATACATTATAATAATAAAATAATATAAAAATATAGTAAATAAATCATAAATATGATAAATACATAATAATGAAATAATATATAAATAAAGAAAATAGATATGATAAATAAATTATAATAATAAAATAAAGGATAAATATGATGACTACATTATAATAATAAAATAATAGAAAAATATGATAAATAAACAATAAAAGCAATACTTCTGCAAATTAATTAAAAAAATATATGAATAGAAAAAAACATTAAAACCAACACGCACCTGTTTGTGTCTCTTCGTCATCGTCACCATCGTCAGCCAATGGGAGAACAGGAGGCGGAGTCACTGCTACCAGGCCCCGCCCCCTGTCATCACTCTCGTTCAGTGTCAGCGGGCGAGTGAGCATGACTGAGACTGAGAGAGAGAGAGCATTTACAATATAAAAATAAAATTCATGAAAACAGTAAATAAATCTAAATATTTTCCATCACTACATTTGACATTTGACAAATGAATCAAAATTAAAGTTAAGAAATATATACAATTATATTTAATATCGCACATGGAAAAAATCTAGTCCAAAATAATAATTTCAAACTGTTAATAATATTGTTTATATATATATATATGTATATATATATATAAAAAATAATGTAAAAAAAGTCTGAAGTTATAAAATATTATCCAGGCAATAAACATTTAAAAATCTCTTTTAAATGTTTTGCAAAAATATTTTTAAATATTTTTTATAAATGTGTGTCATAGGGCTTCAACCGTTGACATAGTAATCAACCTCGACATCAGTAATCAAATGGGTTTTTTTTGGAAATTATATTTCATTGTTTGTTTAACAGAGTAACTATTAACTGAGTTTAATTAACTATCAATGTACCATTCATTCAATATTTTTATATTATTTCTTTAAAAAAAAATGCTATATAATTGTCTGACTCTAAACCATTTTTACGAAAATGTTCTTCTATCAGGAAATAATACAAATGGGGGGAAAAAGTCCAAAAATAATTGAAAAGAAATTGTAAATTAAATAAATAAAAATAAAATAAAACGTTTTTGTTTCTTTCACCAAAAACAACAAATAAATTAAATATATATAAAATAATAATAATAATATTAATAGTAATTAGCAAGCTGCTCTCGCTTTCTCTCGCGAGATTTCACCCAATTCCTGCTGGAAAAATCCCAGAAATCTTCCTGTAAATCTGAACCTGTTTTCACCGTCAGCTGATTTAACGGCTGATTCTCACGGTTTTATTACGTCATCGCGGAATTTTGTGTGAGGTAACACGAAGGGAAGTTATAGGAAGGGGGAGTGTGGCCGGTAGAAGTCAGGATGAGAGGATGAGACGAGATCTGGGACAAATAAAAGGAAACTGATCGAGCTAGCTGCTGATAGCTGCAGCCACGGCCTGTAGGAGGAGGATGGGACGGGACTTGGTTTATGGGGTCTGACGCATGCGCAGTGGAACTCAAGCTCAGCTCAGTTCAGACAACTATTTAGCATCCATACATCCATCCATCCATCCATCCATCCATCCATTCATACATCCATCCAACAGATAACCAATAATGAGTTAAGTCAAAGGAAACATATTAAGTTGGTCAGTTGGAGGGACAAGTTACAATAAAAACCATATAAATACATAGGATACAATAAAAGCCCAAAAATAAGGAACAATATATAAGAACAACATATCTTAAAGTTCCTCTAAATAACAGTCATTTCTGTGTGCAGACCAGATTCTACTGCGCATGTGCAAACCCACCCCCTTCTGTGAATCACATCCTGAAACTTGCTCTCATTTATTCTGCTCTTGTAAATGTACATGTGATTTGAGGAAAGATGTCAATAATTTTATACTTGTTAACATTTTCTCAGATTTTGCACTGTACTATGGAAATATTATATTTGGTTGCTATAGTTACCGTGACAAAGACAGTAATGCATTTTTTCTTATTAATTTAATTTTAATTCTCGCGAAGTTCCACATTCACAAGTGTAAATTTATTAAAAAAAAGCCTAATTTCTTTGTATTTATGAAATAAATGGTATATCTGTCAACAATTTCTTCCTCACAAAACAAAAAAGCAATGAAAACAATGAATGTATGCAATATCTTTAATGTTTTTAAGTGAAATTATTGTCATACTCTCGCGTGGTCGTTTTTATTATTATCTATTTATTTATTTATTTTGATTGTGTTTTTATGTTTGTCACAGCTCTTTGTTTATGTTTATGCTTCTTTTGTATGTAAATGATTTTAATGTTTTCTGATGTTAATATGTATAGTCATTTTGAAATATATTAAAAAAAAAAATAGTTAATAAATAAATAAATAAATAAATAAAACAAATGTGCAAAACCCCCTGAGGTATGATGCGTTGATGAGGTATGATGCGTTGATGAGGTATGATGCGTTGATGAGGTATGATGCGTTGATGACGTATGATGCGTTGATGACGTATGATGCGTTGATGACGTATGATGCATTGATGACGCGTTGATGACGCGTGTCGCTGCCTCCTTTTATAGTCCGTTAGCTGCGGCTAGCTGCGGTTAGCTGGCTCTACTGTGTGTGTGTGCGTGCAAATGTTAACGAGACATTTTAACGGTTCGTTTACCTTTATCACGCCCCGTGGGTCCGTTAGTCTCCGTTAAATCCAATTATCTCTCATTTTAGGCGGTTTACCGGCTGGAAAATGCCGAATCTGTCCGGTGTCTGCAGAGGAATCGGTGCTCTATTTATCACCGCGGACCGGCGTCAAGCTACCGGAAACACACACCGACGAGACTTCCGGTGGCGATATCAAAATAAAGACCGGAGGGAGGGTCTTTTCAAAGTAAAAGCACGCAGATTGAACAATATGGAAATAAATAAGGGGTGAATAGCAAAGAGAAAATCGTGCATAAATAAATAAATAAATGTAAATACATACATTTCAAAATATATACAAAATAAATGCAAAAAATAAATAAATAAATGTGAAAATGTATTGAAAAAATTTAAAAATTGATAAAAAAGTAAATTAATATATAAATAGATAGAGTAAATAAATAAATGCAGAAATACACATGTAAATACATACTTTTCAAAATACATATAAAATAAATGAAAATAAATGCAAAAAATAATTTGTAAAAATTGATTAAAAAAAATAGATAAAAGGAAAAATTAAACAAGAGTAAATAAATAAGGGAATTAATAAAAAGACAGATAAATAAAGAAGCAAATTAAAACAGAAATATCAATTTATGTCACGTTTTATCAATTAATTAATGGCTACATTTATTTTTAATATTATTTTTGTTACATTTAATAACATTCTTATTTATTTTATTTATCGAGTCATTTATTTATTTATTTTTTATTTTGGCAGGTTCTGTCCTCCATACATTGGTACCATATACCGATCATCAGGGACATCGGTGAGATGAGGTGTCTGTGCAGGATACGGAAATAAAATACTATATATAAATATTATACTGCATATATATATATATATATATACTTTATATATATATATATATATATATATATATATATATATATATGGTTCTATTTTATTTTCCTATTTTATTGTTTTATTCTATTGTATTTAAATATCAGTTGTGTGGAGTGGAAGGTGCTACAGCTGCATTTCATTGTGTAATCCTTTATTGTTTCATGACAAAGCTGAACCTTGAACATTGAACCTAAAATATATTCTCTGCACATATTTACTACTGAGTGAGTGTTTTTTATTTTACATTTTTTTTTTGCATTATGCATAGGCTGCTCTTTCCCTCCCTCCTTATACTTTATCTCCTATTAAACGCACGATTAAAACAAAAAGAAAAGAAGATTAAAATTTCAACAAGCTCCCCGTTTGGTCCTGAGAGCTCGACGCGCTGCAAGTAGCACAGACGACAACGGAAACTGTTTATAGGGGACGCTAAAAACTGATGCGCGCGGCTAAAATCAAGTGGGTCGCACCCAGAAGGTAACCAACAAAATTGCGAAAATTTGCAAAAACTTGCAAAACCTCTTGCGAGACTCGCTGCCTGATGACCTCTCCAACCATTCAAGGTCAAAGCCTAACCGTAACCATCTGGCGAGGGATTCGCAGTTTGTGCTTTACCTTCTAGACACGACCAATTAAGTAAAGCCAACAAATGTGTATTAATGAGAAGTGAAAGCTGATTGGTCGGTCCGTTGAAACACCAGCGCGCAGCAGCAGAGCTACGCCTCCGCCATTTTGGACTGAAAGGGACCTCCGTATTTTCAAAGGGTGCCAGTAAAACGTCCGTCCGCCCGTCTGTCTGTCTGTCAGTTATTGTCCAATCAGAGTGCAGCTCTTATCTTGATCTGACCTCTGATCAGTCCGGACTTTGGAGTTGTTTTTCTAAACGTCTCAGAGACAGAAACAGAAATTACAGAACAGAGGATCGGTTCTTCTTTTGACTTGTGATGCAGGTTCTCCCGCCACCGCCTCTTCTTCTTCTCCTCCCCGCCGTCCTCCTCCTCCTCCTCCATCCTTATACTCCGGCTGATGGCAGCCACGTTCTGGTTTTCCCGGGCGAGTACAGCCACTGGTTGAACATGCGGAGCATCATGGAGGAGCTGGTGAGGAGGAACCACTCCGTCACCGTTTTAATTTCTGAGGCGTCGCCGACGGTCAACTACAACGACAGCCGTGACGCGGCCAAGTTCAACTTCCTGGATTTCAAGGTGAAGTAGTTACAGTTTTTCTCAATTGTTTACACACAAATACTGGTACTTGACACACAATGACCACAACATGTAACTCATGCACCAACCCTCTGAACCAATTCTGCTAAACTACAAGCACAATTCCTGCTTTACACTCAAATTGCAGTTCTAAAACACACTTTTTTCAAAACACTACACACAATTCTCTGCATTTGGCACAATTTTCATGAAGAAAATCTCGTTTTCACAAGGAACACACTGTCATTCAAAATTCTAAAGTCAATTGCCCTACTATGCACACTGACTCATCACATGGGCAAACACCTGTCACACAGTGTTACAATTAGCAATCAGTTGATGCTTTTCATGGCTGGATTCGACATGCTAAGCGATATTTCCCCCGCTGCTTGGCCAGGGAAAACATTGCTTGTGATGTGGATGAGGTGCTGTGGCCAGACCGAAACAGAAGAGAGGATGCAGCATAGTTTTTTTTACTGTAACTGTATACAGTAAATTCTTCTGTTGTTTTGTATGTAGACCTCTGTATGTGCAACTTCGTGTTGGTTGGGATGTTCACTGTGTACATTGTTTTTGTGGGGAAAATAAAATATATTTGTTACCGTGTATTTGTGTGTTCTGAGTATAAAAACAATATTCTAAAATATTTTACAACACACTTATGTATGTACTGTCTGTAGTAATGTATGTGCTGTCTGTAGTAATGTATGTACTGTCTGTAGTAATGTATGTACTGTCTGTAGTAATGTATGTACTGTCTGTAGTAATGTATGTACTGTCTGTAGTAATGTATGTGCTGTCTGTAGTAATGTATGTGCTGTCTGTAGTAATGTATGTACTGTCTGTAGTAATGTATGTGCTGTCTGTAGTAATGTATGTACTGTCTGTAGTAATGTATGTACTGTCTGTAGTAATGTATGTACTGTCTGTAGTAATGTATGTACTGTCTGTAGTAATGTATGTACTGTCTGTAGTAATGTATGTACTGTCTGTAGTAATGTATGTACTGTCTGTAGTAATGTATGTACTGTCTGTAGTAAGTGTAACACTGAACAAAAAAAAGGCCTAAGTCATCATGATGAATGGAGAAGAAGTGTTTTCCATTCATCATAGTGTTTTACATTGAGCACATCAGTGTTCAACTGGTTCTTATAAATGTCTATTCATATGATGGTTTGTGTGTGTCATTTGAAAACAAAATACCATTTTGAGAAGAAATAACATTGTTTTGAATGTAAAGTTTCATTTTGCAGGAGAATTGAGGGGTTTTGCCCATTGTGTGTGTGTTTTTTGATTTGTGTGTAGAGTTCTGAGAGTATGAGGCATGCTTTCAGAAAATGTGTGTAAACAATCGAGAAAAACTGTAATAAGTTAACTGATTATCAATGGTTTCAATGTTTTAATGGTTCAATGGTTCAATGGTTCAATGGTTCAATGGTTCAATGGTTCAATGGTTCAATGGTTTCAATGGTTCAATGGTTCAATGGTTCAATGTTTTAATGGTTCAATGGTTCAATGGTTCAATGGTTCAATGGTTCAATGGTTCAATGGTTTAATGGTTCAATGGTTTCAATGTTTTAATGGTTCAATGGTTCAATGGTTTAATGGTTCAATGGTTTCAATGGTTCAATGGTTCAATGGTTCAATGGTTCAATGGTTCAATGTTTTAATGGTTCAATGGTTCAATGGTTTCAATGTTTTAATGGTTCAATGGTTCAATGGTTTAATGGTTCAATGGTTTCAATGGTTCAATGGTTCAATGGTTCAATGGTTCAATGGTTCAATGGTTCAATGGTTTAATGGTTTCAGTGGTTTCAATGGTTTCAATGTTTTAATGGTTCAATGGTTCAATGGTTTAATGGTTCAATGGTTTCAATGGTTCAATGGTTCAATGGTTCAATGGTTCAATGGTTCAATGGTTCAATGGTTTAATGGTTTCAGTGGTTTCAATGGTTTCAATGTTTTAATGGTTCAATGGTTCAATGGTTTCAATGGTTTCAATGGTTTAATGTTTCAATTGTTTAATGTTTCAATGGTTTAATGGTTCAGTGGTTTCAATGGTTCAATGGTTCAATGGTTTAATGGTTTCAGTGGTTTCAATGGTTTCAATGGTTAAATGTTTCAATGGTTCAATAGTTTCAATGGTTCAGTGGTTCAATGGTTCAATGGTTTCAATGGTTCAATGGTTTAGTGGTTCAATGGTTCAATAGTTTCAATGGTTCAGTGGTTCAATGGTTCAATGGTTTCAATGGTTTCAATGGTTTCAATGGTTCAATGGTTTAATGGTTCAATGGTTCAATAGTTCCAATGGTTCAATGGTTCAATGGTTTCATGGTTTCAGTGGTTTCAATGGATTATTGTTTCAATGGTTCAATGGTTCAATGGTTTAATGTTTCAATGGTTCAATGGTTTCAATGGTTAATGTTTCAATGGTTTCAATGGTTCAATGTTTCAATGGTTCAATGGTTTCAATGGTTTCAATGTTTCAATGGTTTCAATGGTTCAAGGTTTCAATGGTTTCAATGGTTAATGTTTCAATGGTTTCAATGGTTCATTGTTTCAATGGTTCAATGGTTTCAATGGTTTAATGGTTTCAATGGTTTAATGTTTCAATGGTTTCAATGGTTCATTGTTTCAATGGTTTAATGTTTCAATGGTTTCAATGGTTCATTGTTTCAATGGTTCAATGGTTTCAATGGTTTAATGGTTTCAATGGTTTAATGTTTCAATGGTTTCAATGGTTCAAGGTTTCAATGGTTTCAATGGTTAATGTTTCAATGGTTTCAATGGTTCAATGTTTCAATGGTTCAATGGTTTCAATGGTTCAATGGTTTCAATGGTTTAATGTTTCAATGGTTCAATGGTCTCAATGGTTCAATGGTTCAATGGTTTCAATGGTTTAATGGTTCAATGGTTCAATGATTTCAGTGGTTCAATGGTTTAATGGGTTTCATTCACTTTCATTCATTCATTAATTCCATGCTGTCAGGTGATGAGGAAACAAATTAAAGTCTGAGGGCATCTGGTTTCTGATTCGGATGTTTCTGATGTTTCCAACGTTTCTGACGTTTCCGATGTTTCCGATGTTTCTGATGTTTCTAATATTTCAGATGTTTCCGATGTTACTATGAATCCGATGTGTCTAATATTTCCGATGTTTCTAATGTTTCAGATGTTTCTGATGTTTCCGATGTTTCCGATGTTTCTGATGTTTCCGATGTTCTAATGTTTCCGATGTTTCTGATGTTTCTGATGTTTCTGATGTTTCTAATGTTTCTGATGTTTCTGATGTTTCCGATGTTTCCGATGTTTCCGATGTTTCTGATGTTTCCGATGTTTCTAATGTTTCTAATGTTTCTGATGTTTCTGATGTTTCTGATGTTTCTGGACTAATCAGTAGATGTTTGTTTTCGTCTTCAGGTCCCGTTCAGCAGAGTGGAGTTTAAAGGCGTGTTCGAGGACTTCATCCACTTCTCCATGTACGAGTCTCACGTCTCGTCTCCGCTGCAGAAGTTTTTGAAGATGTGTGATTTGATGCAGCGGACGGTCGACGTCGGGATGAAACAGTGTGACTCCATGTTGAAGAACGAGAAGCTGATGGCGACTCTGCGGGCCGCCGCGTTCGATGCCGTCCTGCTCGACCCCATTGTGATGTGCGGCGACCTGGTGGCCGACGTGCTTGGCCTGCCGCTCGTCATTTCGCTGCGCTTCACGTTTGGCGGCGTCATGGAGCGACACTGCGGCCACGCACCGGCGCCGCCGTCCTACGTTCCCGTGGCTCCGCTGACGTACGGCGACCGCATGACGTTTGTGGAGAGGCTGATCAATGCGGTGGCGTACGTGTGGATATCAGCGACGAGCGAGGTGTTCTGGAGGCTGACAATTGATAAATACTACAGCGAGTTCAAAAATCAGAGTGGACTTGAACATAAAGTAAAAAATGATTTTCAACATAAAAATAAAAAGATTTGAAACAGAAAATTAAACAAATTAAATCTAAAACAGATAAAGTGACATAAATTAATATAAAAAGTTGTGAATTAAAGATCCAGAGAGAAACGAAGTTTATAAAAGTGAAAATATAACTTTTGAAAATGTGAAAAATAAATTACAGATGTGGAGTTTACTGACCTGTTCCTTCAGAATAAAAGCCTCATGGTGCTGTTTCCTGTCTGGACAGGAAGTCCCAGCAGCGCCTGCAGTACTGTGGGGAACGCCGACGTCTGGCTCATCAGGACCTTCTGGGACCTGGAGACGCCGCGGCCGACCCCGCCCAACTTTAAACACGTGGGTGGTCTGCACTGCAAACCGGCCAATCAGCTGCCAGAGGCACAAGCTCCGCTTCCTTTTACTTAGATGACTGACAGGAAGTTTTATTTTGAAATTATACAAATAAATCAATACAAATGCACACAATTGATGATGATGATGGTGAAGATCTTGATGATGTAATGATGATGTCACGTCTTCCAGGACATGGAGGCGTTTGTGCAGAGTTCGGGCGATGCCGGCGTGGTGGTGGTTTCCTTCGGCTCCATGGTAACCAACCTGACAACAGAGCGTGCTGATGTCATCGCCGCCGCTTTAGGACGAATCCCACAGAAGGTCAAAAGCTCCGCCCACACAGACAGAGAAATACGTGTTCCATATATACAGTATATATAGATATATCTATATATCTATATATACTGTATATATGTATTTGTTTTTAGTTTTTAGGTCATTTGGAGGTACAGCGGAGAAACTCCTAAAACTTTGGCAGCGAACACAAAGCTCTCTGATTGGATCCCTCAGAACGACCTGTTGGGTACACACACACACACACACACACACACACACACACACACACACACACACACACACACACGCAAACACACACACACACACACACACACACACACACACACACACACACACACACACACACACGTTTTAAAGAAGCAGAATCCTTTCACAATAAAAGCCCAGTGTTTCCTCCCTCTCAGGTCACCCGAGGACCAGAGCGTTCGTGACGCACGGAGGCACCAACGGTCTGTACGAGGCCGTGTATCACGCCGTGCCGCTGGTCGGAGTCCCGCTGTTCGGCGATCAGCCCGATAATCTCGCCAGCCTCAGCCGCCGCGGTGTCGCCATCGTCCTCGACTTCAACCGGCTGACGTCCGACGACCTGACGGAGGCGCTGCACGCCGTCATCAACCAGCCGCGGTGAGGATAGGAAGTAGGAACATAGGAAGTTTCTGTTTTATATTTCAGCTGTTTTGATGTTTGTTTGACTTTTAGTTTTATATTTTAAGTAAATTATTATTTCCTGTTTTATGTTGATGTTTTAAATTTTTTTTAAATAGTTTCTTTCCTTTCATAGTAAAAGTCCTGACTTCCTGCTGCATCAGAAAACTTTTTAATTTCATGTCTTTCACCCAGCTCCTTCACAATAAAAGCATACTAACATTTAAAAATAAAACACTAGCGTGACCAGGCTTTTCTCCCATGATGCTCAGCTACAAGTCCAGCATGCATCGTCTGTCGGCGCTGCACCGTGACCGTCCGGTGACGCCGCTGAGCACCGCCGTCTTCTGGGTGGAGTTTGTGATGCGACACGGCGGAGCGCGACACCTGCGGCTGGCGTCACATGACCTGAACTGGTTCCAGTACCACAGCGTGGACACCGGCGCCGCCCTGCTGGTCGCCATGATGGCCGCCGCCATCCTCTGCTGGGGGGGCATCAAGTGCTTGACTGAAGAACGACTGAAGACTTTTATTCAACAATAAAAGTTTTTAATATAAAATAAAATACGTGTTTTTTTATGTATTTTAATATTCTGATTGTTTAAGACACATTTTAATTATTTTGTTCCAGTTTGATTAAAAATGTTGATTTAAGTTTTATTGTCATTTAAGTAAACAAACTGACTTCAGTGTCGTGTCTCTCTACACACCTGGTGTTTGTTTCCATAGAAACTACAGTAATCTGATTACTCTCAGCAGTAATCTGATTACTCTCAGCAGTAATCTGATTACCCTCAACAGCAATCTGATTACCCTCAGCAGTAATCTGATTACTCTCAGCAGTAATCTGATACCCTCAGCAGTAATCTATTACCCTCAGCAGTAATCTGATACCCTCATTAGTAATCTGATTACTCTCAGCAGTAATCTGATACTCTCAGCAGTAATCTGATTACTCTCAGCAGTAATCTGATTACCTTCCTTCTACAGAAATCTGTCACATGAGAAAAGAAATCAGC
Organism: Sebastes fasciatus; assembly: GCF_043250625.1. Classification (NCBI taxonomy): domain Eukaryota; kingdom Metazoa; phylum Chordata; class Actinopteri; order Perciformes; family Sebastidae; genus Sebastes; species Sebastes fasciatus. The sequence goes on from NC_133813.1 coordinate 1,128,434, forward strand.
TAATTGCTCCGATTTAAGATAAAATTTATTTTATTTTGTACAAAAACAGACACAAGCTCCGCCCCCTCCGTCAGAAACAGCAAACAAATAAAGTTTTAACCTTCAATCTTTCTTTGAACACTTGAACACAGTTAACCTGCTGCTGATCAATACACAATAAAACTGATCAGCTGGACGTTTGGTCACCATGGTAACAACCAATCAGAGAGTACAGAAATAAAAAATAAGAGTAATGTGATTCACTTCATTCTGATGTGTATAGTACAGGAAGTAAAATACAAAATAAACCTGAAAACTAAAATAAATACACGAACTGAAGCAGATTTATAACAACTACAAAATAAAATGTTTAAAAAGAAATTATAACAAAGAAAAAAATAAATCCGGAGGAAGTTAAACTTTTCTTCTTCACAGGATGTAAAAGATTTTCTCTCCTCACATTTAATTTGAAGGATTTTACAAACTTTCACAATAAAAGAAATGATTAGAGAAAAACATTTTTGTTGACCTCTCAATGTTTCCGACGACCCCTCAAAGGGCCTCGACCCTCATGTTGGGAACCTCTGAACCAAAATACTGATAAACATGAAAATAAAAACACTACAGAGAGGATTCTGGGAAATGAAGTTCAGGAGAAACTACACTGTAAAAAAAGTTTTCTTTCCATCTTGTCAAATGTTGAGTGCAGAAACATGTATGACGGGGCCGTGTCACACGCTGTGCTGTGATGTCACTTCCCTTTTACACAGGATCATCAAAATAAATGTTTGACAGAGCAGATTCTTATTTTTACAGTTTTTTTTTTTAATCTTTTATTCGCATAAAAAGTGATGATGCAGATGATGATGTCATCATGTAGCTCGTTTCACTTTTTTTATTCATAATTTTCAACAAAAAACAGCAAAGAAACAGCCGACTGTCAAAATAAAAGCCCCTGCAGACTGACAGGATATGACATCATCAGATCACCTGCGGTACCGTCCCCTCTCCTTGTCCCTCTCTCTCTCTCTGTCTCTGTCCCTCGCTCGATCCCGCTCTCTGTCGCGTCGGGGTCCTCCACGCTCGCGTTCGCGCTGTCGCTCGCGCTCACGCCGGCTGCTCACCACCGCCTGCGTTCGCCGCAGGAAGTCGTCCACGCGCATGTCGTAGTCGTGCTGCATGATGGGAAAAAAAGGAGAGTTAAGAGTCGGTTAGCCTGTGTGCTACTGGGTTAGCCTGTGTGCTACTGGGTTAGCCTGTGTGCTACTGGGTTAGCCTGTGTGCTACTGGGTTAGCAACAGACGGTAGACTCACGGGGCTGGAGGTGAAGGCGCGGTGTTGCGGTGCGCGCTGCTTGTCTCTGAAGCGAGGCGGTGCAGCGTCGTGCGGCGGAAGAGGAGGATGGTGGTGGTGATGGTAGGCCTGGTGAGGCGGAGGCGGTGGGTGGCTGTGGTGGTAGTAGGGCGGGTGGTGGGGTGGCGGCTGCTCCACGCCGGGGTACGTCGCCTGATGACACATACATGACATCATCACATCGGTCTGTTGTCAATAACCTGATCGATCAGTAGTTCAATAACAGAGAGAGTCTCACCAGAGTCTGCCAGGGAGCAGGAGGACCGACGCTATGGTGGTAATCCCTCATGTAGTCGTTATAGGACTGAAACAGGAAACACAGGTGAGCACCTGAACGCACCTGAACGCACCTGAATACACCTGAATACACCTGAAACTAAGGCTAACAGGATAACAACTCACTGTGCTTACAAGACTGAACACAGCTTCAACTGGAGCTAACATGCTAACAGGATTCAATTAAGCTAAGCTAACATGCTAACAGGATGAAGCTAAGCTAACATGCTAACAGGATAAAGCTAAGCTAACATGCTAACAGGATAAAGCTAAGCTAACATGCTAACAGGATGAAGCTAAGCTAACATGCTAACAGGATAAAGCTAAGCTAACATGCTAACAGGATAAAGCTAAGCTAACATGCTAACAGGATGAAGCTAAGCTAACATGCTAACAGGATAAAGCTAAGCTAACATGCTAATAGGATAAAATGAAGCTAAGCTAACAGGATAAAGCTAAGCTAACATGCTAACAGGATGAAGCTAAGCTAACATGCTAACAGGATAAAGCTAAGCTAACATGCTAACAGGATAAAGCTAAGCTAACATGCTAACAGGATGAAGCTAAGCTAACATGCTAACAGGATAAAGCTAAGCTAACATGCTAATAGGATAAAATGAAGCTAAGCTAACAGGATAAAGCTAAGCTAACATGCTAACAGGATGAAGCTAAGCTAACATGCTAACAGGATAAAGCTAAGCTAAGCTAACATGCTAAAGCTAAGCTAACAGCTTTGGGACTCACCCCGTTGAGGAAAACGTCTCGTCTCACGCTAGAGAATCGTCTAAAAACAAAACAAAGTGATGAAATGAAAATATAAAAGTAATTTATAGAAACTTCAATTAACGATCTCAACATAGTTACACACCATTTAAAAAGTTTACATCGTAAATACAACTTCCTGTTTGTGTTTTTCAAAGTAAAAGCCGGTATATTCAACACAAACTTAGTTAAATATTTCACATTTTCAATTAAACCTCATCTAATCTTTAAGCTGCTGAACGCCGCCGTAGCCCCGCCTACTTCCTGTGTGTCTCACCTGTCCACCGGCTGGTTACGGAGGTCTTGGATGAACCCTGAAAATGAAATTAATTCTTGTGTTAAATTTGACTTTTCCATCAGTTGATCTGCTGAGCTGCTGATCTGCTGATCAGCTGAGCTGCTGAGCTGCCGAGCAGCTGATCGGCAGGCAATCGGTTCACACAGTTACCGACAGATTACACAAATAAAACACAAAATAAAAGTTACAATAAAAAACAAATTCTCAACAAAATGAATACAGTTTAAAAACAAAGACCAGATGCTATAAACGCAGCATAATAGAATTAAATTATGAAACAATGAAAACATTTCAAAAAAATAAACTTAAAAAGTACATAAAAATATAAAATATAAAATATACAACTAAAATTAATTCTTAAATCTGATTTTTCAAACAGGCAAAAAGGCATCGACGTATAAATAAGAACATGTTATCACACAGTTTGATACAGAGTGCAGTTAGTGTCACAGTTTACAGTTAATAAAGTTATTTAAATAAACACATCAGAGTGAACGTTTATCAGACAATTCAAATCAATAAATCGTAGATTGAAGTTTTCAGATTAACGACCTGCTCGCTGGTTGAAGTCAGGTGGACCGTCGGCTCGCGGTCGCTTCCTGCCGTGGAGGTCGTACTCTTCAGGACGACGCCTACGTAGACAAGTCGACAATTAAGACACACACATGCACACGATACACACTCTCACACACACACACACACACACACATATTAATACACACTCCGGAAAACTCACTCAGCTCAAATCTCAAACAGAAGAAGAAAAAAACCTCCCAGTACGTCACCGAACAACTACTCTGACACCTCCGGTAATTAAGAAAATCTGACGCCAGGTTCGATGATGTCATCCAGGTGAGACGTGTCTACAGGTGTTCAGCCGTGACTTCCTGTTTCAATTTAACATCAGATCCAAACTGACGTCTGCATCCATCTAAAACATCAATCACACGCTTCACGGGACAATGTGTTAACTTTCTATTCAAGTATTATCTACCGGTCCACTTCCTGTCTGCTGGTCCACTTCCTGTCTACGGATTCACTTCCTGTCTACCAGTCCACTTCCTGCCTACTGGTCCACTTCCTGTCTGCCGGTCCACTTCCTGCCTACTGGCCCACTTCCTGTTGTTTATTGACTTTAGTCTTTATGGGACTCGAGCCTCTGAGGATCGGGGGTGTCGTACGTCTTGAAGTCCTCCGACACAAACCTGTGATGTTGGCGTATAGAGGTTAAGTCCCGCCCCTTCCTGTGCACCGCCATGGGACCTTATTCAGGAAAAGAATATGACCAGTAGTCAACGGTGTTCGGCTAGTGTTGATGACGTTCATCGTCAGAAAGGAGAGACACACTGAGACTTTCTTGACTTGAAATATGTTTTAAATAGAGATGTAAATCCATTCAAATAGTTCTGTTCTGTTCTAAATGAACCTTAAAGGGAGATTTGTCAAGTATTTAATCCTCTTATCAACATGTTAGTGGACAAATATGCTGCTTTATGCAAATGTATGTACTTTAGGGCGATAATAACCCAAATTAATTTTAACGCCACTAATTTGTTTAATGCATTAACGTAATCGGTCTATCGGAGGTTGTAAAGCGAGAGTGAAGATACTGGCATCATATGAAACTAGAAAACTAGAAATCGATTGACAGCCCCAATATATACTTATTATAAATCAATGAACACAAATCAATGACAGATATTGATCCAGAAACCCTCACAGGTACTGCATTTAGCATAAAACAAGATGCTCCAATCATAACATGGCAAACTGCAGCCCAACAGGCAACAACAGCTGTCAGTGTGTCAGTGTGCTGACTTGACTATGACTTGCCCCAAACTGCATGTGATTATCATAAAGTGGGCATGTCTGTAAAGGGGAGACTCGTGGGTACCCATAGAACCCATTTACATTCACTGATCTGGAGGTCAGAGGTCAAGGGACCTCTTTGAACATGGACATGACAGTTTGTCCTCTCCAACATTTAGTGTTAGTTTGGAGCGTTATTTAACCTCCTTCATGACAAGCTAGTCTGACATGGTTGGTACCGATGGATTCATCAGGTTTTATAGTTTCACATGATATACCAGTATCTGACTTTGCTTCTTTGTTTTCCGGCTTTTTCCCCCCAAAAAATGTCCGCCTTTTTTCCCCCCCAACATTTTTCCGACTTTTTTTTTCTTTCAACACTTTTCCGACTTTTTTCCTGAAATATGTGGGACCTTTTTTTGCCATTTTTTTGGGGCCAATTTTCAGACTTTTTTTTAAGACATTTTTGGAGTGTTATTTAACCTCCTTCCTGACCAGCTAGTCTGACATGGTTGGTAACAATGGATTCATCAGGTTTTATTCTTCACTCTAGCTTTAAAACTGAGCCACTACAACTTAGAAATCACAAGTTGCGTTAAAGAAATTAGTGGCGTTAAAACAAATTTGCATTAACGCGTTATTATCCTGTTATCTTTGACAGCCCTAGTTTTAAATTGACAAACATCATCTGTGTGATTCATAGCCCATTTCAAAAGGGATCAAACAAATCTTTAGTCTCTCCGTTGACTACCGTTCATATATTTTTTTTCTGAAATACGGTCCCGTGGTAGTCACAGGAAGGGGCGGGACTTCACTTTCTCATTGAGATAACACCTCCTGTTGTAACTTATAGTTTCACTGTTCGGTGGCCAGAAACAAAAACAGCATTTAGACACATTTTGCTTCACACACACACACACAATAAAAAAAACAAACAAAGAAGAAGAAGCCTCTGAAAAGGACAACATACCGCTTCTGTTCTTCTATATGTGGGGGGGGGCTGTTTGTGTCAACACTTTTGATTATCAAAAAAACAGTTTTTCTCCTCATCAGTCCATGTTAAAGGCTTTTTATAAACCCTCTTATTTTGAAAGGGTGGAGGGGGTGATGATGATGATGATGATGGTGCAGTCCTGTTAATCAATAAACAAAGCCCCGCCCCCTCTCAGACCAGCCCCGCCCCCTCCAGACCAGTCCTTTAAAACAGAAACGACAAAACGGTTTGTTTCCTCGTCGTTCTGTCGCTCCGTCCGTTCTGATTCTTACTTTCCTCACACACACTTTTTATTTTCAGTTCATAAGAGAGAGCGACACACACACACACACAGCGAGCTCTCAGTCCTGATTCGGTGTGTGTGTGTGTACTGGGAGGAGGGGGGGGGGGGTATATAAAGGTCCTTTCCTGGAGAGGGGGGGGGGCAATCATTTTTTCAGTCCTTTTTTTTTTTTAATTGAGTCCATCTTTTCCTTCCTGCATCTCTGATATTTTACCTTATTTGTGAGGAAACTCCGCCCCCAAAGACACCTCACCCTCTCATTGGATACAGTCCAGAGGCCACGCCCCCTACGTGACCAATCACCATCACCTTCTCAAAAAACCAGAAACAGTCCGCTGGGAGCTCACAGTCCCTCACTTCCTCCCTCTCTCTCTCTGTTTTAGTTCTACCTCCCTCGCCCCCCGTCCCCCTCACCCTCACCCCCCCTCCTCCGTCAGTCCAGCCAGTGACGCTCGTCCTTTCTGCTTTTATTCTGAAAGGGTCGGCCAGAGTCCAGCTAAAAGCCAAACCTTTTGAAACCTTTTTGAAACTCCTGTAAAGAAAAAGAGCTTCAAAGGAGAAAATTTATCAACAATAAAAAGCAAAAATCTGAACTTTGATAAACAAAAGTTGAGAATTAAACTTTTAACTTAAAACTAATTAAGAATTAAACTGAGATTTAATTGCCTTTGTGCTGTAAACTGTTAAACGAGCATTTCCCTTCTGAGGATTTTAATTTCCTGCCTGACTTAAGACGCAGAGCGTAGCGGCGTCACTCCCGGTGGAAAACTCCAGACTGGAAAAAACAACAACAACCAATGCTAGCCACGGGATAGCTAGCCGCCGGCTAAAGGCAGCGGCCGTCTCCGTCGTCCGGCAGCAGGTGGCGCCGTGGTCGCAGCAGGAGAAGAAGAAGAACAGGAAGCGGGAGGAGGAGCTTGGTGATTGGCTAACCTTCCCGGTTCGCGCTGCGGCGGTCGGCCCCGAGGCCGCGGCTCCGACGGCGTCCGACGCTTGTGACGAACGCGGCGAGCCACCTGGTGGACGTCCACGCTCTCGTCCAGTGGGAACAAGGCACTGAGCTGGCCGCCGATGTCCGGTTGGATCTCCTGAAAGGAGAAAAGGTGTTGAACAAAAATAGTTTCCATGAAACACAAAAATAAACAGAAGCATAAGAAATATGAGCCGACCTGTCCGTCGCGTCCGATTTTAACAGGCTTGTGTTCGTTCCAGGGGTTGGACAGGTGAGCCGTCTTGGTGAAGGGAAGCTCCCGCCTGTAAATGACACCAACGTTGTCAACAACCAATAGGAGCGCTCTCTCCAGCACCAAACAGGAAGTAGCAAACGGGTCAGAAAGTAAACATGGAGGAGCTCTCTCTGTTGTCGTTGTTTACCTGCAGAGCCAGTCGATCTTGAAGACTCCACCCAGCATCTTGGCGTTCATGCCAGCAGGAAGAACCCAGTGGATCGGAGATCCGCCGTGATGAGACTCCGACGCCAAACGAGCAAAACCTAAAGACGCCGCAGACGAGACAGAAGAAGGCTGATGAGTTTAAAACTTTGACATCTGTGGAGAACAGTGACGGAGAAGAGGAGGAGACTAACAGAAAACTGGAGAAAGGTTAGTTAAGTAGCGTTTGAACATGAAACTCTAAATTTCTTCTTCACCTTGGAACTTGCCGCTCTCCCTCACAGAGAAGACGAGGACGACACTCCGAGCTGAGCGGAAAGCAGCGTTCAGCTTCTTCTCATTGACCGGCAGCGTCGACCACACACCCTGGATAGATAGTAACTTATATTATTATTATATTATTATAGAGACGACATTAAAACAGGTTCTCGTCTAAACAACAACAAACACCTCAACATTAGCATTAGTCAACGTTAGCGTACCTTAGCTTTAGCCAGCGAGACGTTCTCGTGGTTGTTGCTCTTTATGAGGAAGAATCGAGCGTCTCGCAGGATGTAGCGGAGCTTACTGGTCGGATCTGGAACAACACAGGTGTAATCTGATTACATTACAGGAAACCAACCAGCTGTAATCTGATTACATTACAGGAAAACCAACCTGCTGTAATCTGATTACATTACAGGAAACCAACCTGCTGTAATCTGATTACATTACAGGAAAACCAACCTGCTGTAATCTGATTACATTACAGGAAACCAACCAGCTGTAATCTGATTACATTACAGGAAACCAACCTGCTGTAATCTGATTACATTACAGGAAACCAACCAGCTGTAATCTGATTACATTACAGGAAACCAACCTGCTGTAATCTGATTACAGGAAACCAACCAGCTGTAATCTGATTACATTACATTACAGGAAACCAACCAGCTGTAATCTGATTACATTACAGGAAACCAACCAGCTGTAATCTGATTACATTACAGGAAACCAACAGATTTATCAGATTTATTTGAAGAAAACTAGTCTGTATGTAATCTGATTACTTGAAACGAAAACAACCAGCTGTAATCTGATTACTTAACAGGAAACTAAAAGGCTGTAATCCAATTACTTTACAAGTACCAACCACCTAATCAGATTACTTTACAGGAAACTAACCCGGCTGTAATCAGATTAATTTGAAAAAAAACTAACCGGCTGTAATCTGATTACTCTACAAAAAAAGAACCGGCTGTAATCTGATTACTCTACAGGAAACTATGCATCTTTAATCACATTACTTTGAGGAAAACTAGCCGGGTGTAATCTGATTACTTAGGGGAAAAGTAACCGGTTGTAATCCAATAACTTTACAGGAAACTGTCTAATGTTATTACTTTTTACAAAAACTAACCTGCTGTAATCTGATTACTTTACAGGAAACCAAACATCTAATCCTTTAGGAAATCTAGCTGGCTGTAATCCGATTACTTTACAGGAAAACCATTACATACAACAGGAATTAAAAATGTCCGCCTTACTCTCCATCCCTTTGCGAACGGCTCGGACCGACGACGACAGCTTCTCCTGCTTCTTCTCTGAACCTTTCAAAATAAAAGCAAAGAATTAAATCACAGCCACGGAGAACACAGAGCAGCGGTCACTCAGCCAGGTCATCTTTGTGTCGGCTGTCGTCATGGTTACCTGAGGCCTCGGAGGCGGAGCCTGAGTGCACGGACTCGCCGTCGTCAGAGAAACTGACGGAGGAGGCGGAGCGCGAGTCGCCAGCCTCACTGCGAGTGTCGTAGTCGTTTCCCTCGCCACCGCCGCGACGCTCGTACTCCTCTTCCTCCTCCTCCTTCTCTCCTTCCTCCTCCTCCTCTTCTTCCTCCTCCTCTTCCTCTTCCTCCATGCCCTCCTCTTCCTCCTCGTCGTCATCTTCCTCATGATCCTCCTCTTCCTCTTCGTCTACGTGGGAGGCGGCGGCGGAGGAGCTACCTGACCCCGGCTCTGAGCCGTACTCTGCTGGAGCCTCCCCCTCTGATTGGTTGTCCTCCACCACGTGGGGGGGCGGGGTCGCACGCCGCAATTTCTGAGGACAAACAGGAAATGAATGTGATTGGCTGTCAAACTGACCGCTGATATGTAAATGTACTGTTTGTGTACTTTCAGTAGTAGTTGAGTAGTAGTATCAGTACCTGGCTCAGAGGCTCCAAGCCTCTCTGGGACTCTCTGCGTCGGGCGTCTTCTCCTCCGCGGCTCCTGGTCGCCTCTCGGGGCGCTCGCCGGGCCTTTCGCTCCTCATAGTATTCGTGACGGTAGCTGGTGGCGGCGGCGTGGCGGGCCCGGGGGCTGGACGCCACCTTCTTAGATGAGGATGAGGAGGAAGAGAGAGGTGGGCCCGGGGCTCTCTTATTGGTGGAGGAAGACCTGGAGGGGGCGTGGCCTGTAGATGGGCGGAGCCTCTTCACATCCTGGCTGCCAGAGCGCTCGCTCTTCCTCTTTGTTCCTGATAGACAGAGCGCAGGGTTTACAGCGGAAACACAACTACTGCTTCATGTAGTACTACTTATAGTTATATCTGTAGCAGTATTATCTGTAGTACCAGTAGTATCAGTAGCAGTGTTATAAGTAGTAGTGCTAGTAGTACAGGTATCTTTCTTGTCGCTGATGGCTCTCTCAGTCTCGGGGTTGTACTAGTGGTATCAGTAGTAGTATTATCAGTAGTAGTGCTAGTAGTACAGGTACCTTTCTTGTCGCTGACGGCTCGCTCAGTCTCGGGGTTGTACAGCTCGTCGTCCTGATCTGGAGCTTCAGTCAGAATATCTTCCAGAACGTTCAGCTCTCCATCTGAAACAACAACGTCAACACAAACTGGACTTTTATTTTACCGACCAGAATATATTTATTTTATATAATTTCTTATTTACATGTTTTGCAGCTGTATATTTTCAGGGAACAGGGAAGAAAAACCTGTAGTTTCATTTTATTTTGATCGCAGTCTGTTTCAATAAAAGTGCTTATGACCTCTCACATTTAGCCCACGTCGTAGAAAATACTGAGATATATATCGCGTATCGCCATCAGCCTAAAAACACAGAGATATGGTTTTTGGTCCAGCTCTTTATTAGACTATAAACTGTCAGAGGTGACGACTTCAAATAGAGCAACTAATTCAAAATGTACTGAAACCAACAGTATGAATGTGTGATGTGATTCTCCACCTTCTTCTTCATTCAGGAGGAGAGAGTTTGAGTCATTTATGATTCTCAATCATAAACTTTACCCGTTAACTGCTTTGCCAATAAAATGTCAAAACACAGACCAAAATGTGATGATAGTTACCTCCAACAAGACGTTTCTAGTTTACAGAGATATAAAACAGAGAAAAGCTGATTGGAGGTTTTGAATTGATTAATTACTGTTAATTTAAACTAATCAATTGATCATATTATACATTTATAATAAGATAAGATAAAATTAACCTTTATTAATCCCTGGAGGGAAATTCAGGTGTCAAAGCAGCAACATCAGCAAACAGAGTGAAACACAGGAGAGGTAAAGGTATACAAAAATTATAAAAACAATAATAGAGATATAAAAGATACAGAGTGAATGGGTGAACATAGTGTGTGTAGTCCGTCAATAAATACATGTAGTATGTAAAATAAATAAATGTAATATGTGCAATAAATAAATGTAATATGTAAAATAAATAAATGTAATATGTACAATAAATACATGTAGTATGTACAATAAATAAATGTAATATGTGCAATAAATAAATGTAATATGTACAATAAATAAATGTAATATGTGCAATAAATAAATGTAATATGTACAGTAAATAAATGTAATATGTACAATAAATAAATGTAATATGTGCAATAAATAAATGTAGTATGTAAAATAAATAAATGTAATATGTACAATAAATAAATGTAATATGTGCAATAAATAAATGTAATATGTACAGTAAATAAATGTAAGTACAATAAATAAATGTAATATGTGCAATAAATAAATGTAATATGTGCAATAAATAAATGTAGTATGTACAATAAATAAATGTAGTATGTAGGTATATAGGATGTATAGTGTAAAGTAAGTGTATATAGGATGTATACTGTAAAGTAAGTGTATATAGGATGTATAGTGTAAAGTAAGTGTATATAGGATGTATAGTGTAAAGTGAGTGTATATAGGATGTAGTGTAAAGTAAGTGTATATAGGATGTATAGTGTAAAGTGAGTGTATATAGGATGTATAGTGTAAAGTAAGTATATAGGATGTATAGTGTAAAGTGAGTGTATATAGGATGTAGTGTAAAGTAAGTGTATATAGGATGTATAGTGTAAAGTGAGTGTATATAGGATGTAGTGTAAAGTAAGTGTATATAGGATGTATAGTGTAAAGTGAGTGTATATAGGATGTATAGTGTAAAGTAAGTGTATATAGGATGTATAGTGTAAAGTGAGTGTATATAGGATGTATAGTGTAAAGTAAGTGTATATAGGATGTATAGTGTAAAGTAAGTGTATATAGGATGTATAGTGTAAAGTGAGTGTATATAGGATGTATAGTGTAAAGTGAGTGTATATAGGATGTATAGTGTAAAGTGAGTGTATATAGGATGTATAGTGTAAAGTAAGTGATATATAGGATGTATAGGGTAAAGTAAGTGTATATAGGATGTATAGGGTAAAGTGAGTGTATATAGGATGTATAGTGTAAAGTGAGTGTATATAGGATGTATAGTGTAAAGTGAGTGTATATAGGATGTATAGTGTAAAGTGAGTGTATATAGGATGTATAGTGTAAAGTAAGTGTATATAGGATGTATAGGGTAAAGTAAGTGTATATAGGATGTATAGTGTAAAGTGAGTGTATATAGGATGTATAGTGTAAAGTGAGTGTATATAGGATGTATAGTGTAAAGTGAGTGTATATAGGATGTATAGTGTAAAGTGTATATAGGATGTATAGGGTAAAGTAAGTGTATATAGGATGTATAGGGTAAAGTGAGTGTATATAGGATGTATAGTGTAAAGTAAGTGTATATAGGATGTATAGTGTAAAGTAAGTGTATATAGGATGTATAGGGTAAAGTAAGTGTATATAGGATGTATAGGGTAAAGTGAGTGTATATAGGATGTATAGGGTAAAGTGAGTGTATATAGGATGTACAGTGTAAAGTGTATATAGGATGTATAGTGTAAAGTAAGTGTATATAGGATGTATAGTGTAAAGTAAGTGTATATAGGATGTATAGGGTAAAGTAAGTGTATATAGGATGTATAGTGTAAAGTAAGTGTATATAGGATGTATAGGGTAAAGTAAGTGTATATAGGATGTATAGTGTAAAGTGTATATAGGATGTATAGTGTAAAGTAAGTGTATATAGGATGTAAAGTGTATATAGGATGTATAGTGTAAAGTAAGTGTATATAGGATGTATAGTGTAAAGTGAGTGTATATAGGATGTATAGTGTAAAGTAAGTGTATATAGGATGTATAGGGTAAAGTGAGTGTATATAGGATGTATAGGGTAAAGTGAGTGTATATAGGATGTATAGTGTAAAGTAAGTGTATATAGGATGTATAGTGTAAAGTAAGTGTATATAGGATGTATAGTGTAAAGTAAGTGTATATAGGATGTATAGGGTAAAGTAAGTGTATATAGGATGTATAGTGTAAAGTAAGTGTATATAGGATGTATAGGGTAAAGTAAGTGTATATAGGATGTATAGTGTAAAGTGTATATAGGATGTATAGTGTAAAGTAAGTGTATATAGGATGTAAAGTGTAAAGTGTATATAGGATGTATAGTGTAAAGTAAGTGTATATAGGATGTATATTGTAAAGTGAGTGTATATAGGATGTATAGTGTAAAGTAAGTGTATATAGGATGTATAGTGTAAAGTAAGTGGTATATAGGATGTATAGTGTAAAGTGAGTGTATATAGGATGTATAGTGTAAAGTAAGTGTATATAGGATGTATAGTGTAAAGTAAGTGGTATATAGGATGTATAGGGTAAAGTGAGTGTATATAGGATGTATAGTGTAAAGTAAGTGTATATAGGATGTATAGTGTAAAGTAAGTGTATATAGGATGTATAGTGTAAAGTAAGTGGTATATAGGATGTATAGGGTAAAGTAAGTGGTATATAGGATGTATAGGGTAAAGTGAGTGTATATAGGATGTATAGGGTAAAGTGAGTGTATATAGGATGTATAGTGTAAAGTAAGTGGTATATAGGATGTATAGGGTAAAGTGAGTGTATATAGGATGTATAGTGTAAAGTAAGTGGTATATAGGATGTATAGTGTAAAGTGAGTATAATTAGGATGTATAGTGTAAAGTAAGTGTATATAGGATGTATAGTGTAAAGTAAGTGGTATATAGGATGTATAGTGTAAAGTGGTATATAGGATGTATAGGGTAAAGTGAGTGTATATAGGATGTATAGTGTAAAGTAAGTGTATATAGGATGTATAGTGTAAAGTAAGTGTATATAGGATGTATAGTGTAAAGTAAGTGGTATATAGGATGTATAGGGTAAAGTGAGTGTATATAGGATGTATAGTGTAAAGTAAGTGGTATATAGGATGTATAGGGTAAAGTGAGTGTATATAGGATGTATAGTGTAAAGTGAGTGTATATAGGATGTTTAGTGTAAAGTAAGTGGTATATAGGATGTATAGTGTAAAGTAAGTGTATATAGGATGTAGTGTAAAGTAAGTGTATATAGGATGTATAGTGTAAAGTGAGTGTATATAGGATGTATAGTGTAAAGTAAGTGTATATAGGATGTATAGTGTAAAGTGAGTGTATATAGGATGTATAGTGTAAAGTAAGTGTATATAGGATGTATAGTGTAAAGTAAGTGTATATAGGATGTATAGTGTAAAGTGAGTGTATATAGGATGTATAGTGTAAAGTGAGTGTATATAGGATGTATAGTGTAAAGTGAGTGTATATAGGATGTATAGTGTAAAGTAAGTGTATATAGGATGTATAGGGTAAAGTAAGTGTATATAGGATGTATAGGGTAAAGTGAGTGTATATAGGATGTATAGTGTAAAGTGAGTGTATATAGGATGTAGTGTAAAGTGAGTGTATATAGGATGTATAGTGTAAAGTGAGTGTATATAGGATGTATAGGGTAAAGTAAGTGTATATAGGATGTATAGTGTAAAGTGAGTGTATATAGGATGTATAGTGTAAAGTGAGTGTATATAGGATGTATAGTGTAAAGTGAGTGTATATAGGATGTATAGTGTAAAGTGTATATAGGATGTATAGGGTAAAGTAAGTGTATATAGGATGTATAGGGTAAAGTGAGTGTATATAGGATGTATAGTGTAAAGTAAGTGTATATAGGATGTATAGTGTAAAGTAAGTGTATATAGGATGTATAGGGTAAAGTAAGTGTATATAGGATGTATAGGGTAAAGTGAGTGTATATAGGATGTATAGGGTAAAGTGAGTGTATATAGGATGTATAGTGTAAAGTGTATATAGGATGTATAGTGTAAAGTGTATATAGGATGTATAGTGTAAAGTAAGTGTATATAGGATGTATAGGGTAAAGTAAGTGTATATAGGATGTATAGTGTAAAGTAAGTGTATATAGGATGTATAGGGTAAAGTAAGTGTATATAGGATGTATAGTGTAAAGTGTATATAGGATGTATAGTGTAAAGTAAGTGTATATAGGATGTAAAGTGTATATAGGATGTATAGTGTAAAGTAAGTGTATATAGGATGTATAGTGTAAAGTGAGTGTATATAGGATGTATAGTGTAAAGTAAGTGTATATAGGATGTATAGGGTAAAGTGAGTGTATATAGGATGTATAGGGTAAAGTGAGTGTATATAGGATGTATAGTGTAAAGTAAGTGTATATAGGATGTATAGTGTAAAGTAAGTGTATATAGGATGTATAGTGTAAAGTAAGTGTATATAGGATGTATAGGGTAAAGTAAGTGTATATAGGATGTATAGTGTAAAGTAAGTGTATATAGGATGTATAGGGTAAAGTGTATATAGGATGTATAGTGTAAAGTGTATATAGGATGTATAGTGTAAAGTAAGTGTATATAGGATGTAAAGTGTAAAGTGTATATAGGATGTATAGTGTAAAGTAAGTGTATATAGGATGTATAGTGTAAAGTGAGTGTATATAGGATGTATAGTGTAAAGTAAGTGTATATAGGATGTATAGTGTAAAGTAAGTGTATATAGGATGTATAGGGTAAAGTGAGTGTATATAGGATGTATAGTGTAAAGTAAGTGGTATATAGGATGTATAGGGTAAAGTGAGTGTATATAGGATGTATAGTGTAAAGTAAGTGTATATAGGATGTATAGTGTAAAGTAAGTGTATATAGGATGTATAGTGTAAAGTAAGTGGTATATAGGATGTATAGGGTAAAGTAAGTGGTATATAGGATGTATAGGGTAAAGTGAGTGTATATAGGATGTATAGGGTAAAGTGAGTGTATATAGGATGTATAGTGTAAAGTAAGTGGTATATAGGATGTATAGGGTAAAGTGAGTGTATATAGGATGTATAGTGTAAAGTAAGTGGTATATAGGATGTATAGGGTAAAGTGAGTGTATATAGGATGTATAGTGTAAAGTAAGTGTATATAGGATGTATAGTGTAAAGTAAGTGGTATATAGGATGTATAGGGTAAAGTGAGTGTATATAGGATGTATAGTGTAAAGTAAGTGTATATAGGATGTATAGTGTAAAGTAAGTGGTATATAGGATGTATAGTGTAAAGTAAGTGGTATATAGGATGTATAGGGTAAAGTGAGTGTATATAGGATGTATAGTGTAAAGTAAGTGTATATAGGATGTATAGTGTAAAGTAAGTGGTATATAGGATGTATAGGGTAAAGTGAGTGTATATAGGATGTATAGTGTAAAGTAAGTGGTATATAGGATGTATAGGGTAAAGTGAGTGTATATAGGATGTATAGTGTAAAGTGAGTGTATATAGGATGTTTAGTGTAAAGTAAGTGGTATATAGGATGTATAGTGTAAAGTAAGTGTATATAGGATGTATAGTGTAAAGTGGTATATAGGATGTATAGTGTAAAGTAAGTGTATATAGGATGTATAGTGTAAAGTAAGTGGTATATAGGATGTATAGGGTAAAGTGAGTGTATATAGGATGTATAGTGTAAAGTGAGTGTATATAGGATGTATAGTGTAAAGTAAGTGTATATAGGATGTATAGTGTAAAGTAAGTGTATATAGGATGTATAGTGTAAAGTAAGTGTATATAGGATGTATAGTGTAAAGTAAGTGGTATATAGGATGTATAGGGTAAAGTGAGTGTATATAGGATGTATAGTGTAAAGTAAGTGGTATACAGGATGTATAATGTAAAGTAAGTGTATATAGGATGTATAGTGTAAAGTGAGTGTATATAGGATGTATAGGGTAAAGTGAGTGTATATAGGATGTATAGTGTAAAGTAAGTGTATATAGGATGTATAGTGTAAAGTAAGTGTATATAGGATGTATAGTGCGCCAGTGGTTAGAGTCTAAGATGATATTAACAATATAACATAAGATGAAGAGTGTGGTTGTTCTTGTCTTTTCATAATTAGTGTTTAATGAATCACATGCAGGATTCATCAGGACTCATCAGGATTCATCAGGACAACAGAGGAGCCGCAGAATCACTAGTCTGGTTAGCAGCTAATAAACACAGTGATGAATGACAGAGTGCTGCTGCTGCTGCTGCTGCTGCCTATCATGTTAACTAGTCTCTAACTAATAACAATCATTACTAATATATCGATAAACCGCTGGTTATTGATCCGCAGCTGAGCGGAAAACAGTCTCAACAGAACAAAGATAGCACACATGCTAATGCTAACAGCTAGCTGCTAACATGCTAACAGCTAACATGTTAATGCTAACAGCTAATACTAACAGCTAACATGTTAATGCTAACAGCTAATACTAACAGCTAACATGTTAATGCTAACATGCTAATGCTAACAGCTAACATGCTAACAGCTAGCTGCTAACATGCTAACAGCTAACATGTTAATGCTAACAGCTAGCTGCTAACATGCTAACAGCTGACATGTTAATGCTAACAGCTAATACTAACAGCTAACATGCTAATGCTAATACTAACAGCTAACATGCTAACAGCTAACATGCTAATGCTAACAGCAGTGTAACTAAATGTAAATGCTAACTGATGCTAGCAGCTAACATGCTAGCTGAGCCTCACCTTTGTCCTCGCGCCGCTCGGCCGCCATCGCAGCCGCTGTGACGTGCTTCTTGCCTCCTCGCGCTCAGGTGACGCTAACTTTAAACTATAAAATCAGTTTATAGTTTTTATTCAGACCCGAAATATAATAAAGAGAAGAACCGACTGAGAGACGAAGAGATGGAGGACAGACTGTTGATGAGGAGTCTTCTTCTGCTGCTTCTGCTTCTGGTGGAGCTGAAGCTGCTCAGACAGCTAGAGACACCTGGAGGACAGGAGAGGAACTGACTCACCTCTGAGACAGACAGACAGACACAGACAGACAGACTGACAGACAGACAGACAGGTGAGGAGACAGACAGACAGACTGACAGACAGACAGACAGGTGAGGAGACAGACAGACAGAGAGACAGACAGATAGACAGATAGACAGACAGAGAGACAGACAGTCAGTCAGTCAGTCAGACAGACAGACAGACAGAAAGATATCCACTACAGGAGGCTCTGTGACCCCAGTGGAGCCTTTAACCATGACATTTAGCCTGAGCATCATCACATTCTACCATTGTGCATCATCACATTCTACCATTGTGCATCATCACATTCTACCATTGTGCATCATTGTGCATCATCACATTCTACCATTGTGCATCATCACATTCTACCATTGTGCATCATCCCATTCTACCATTGTGCATCATCACGTTCTACCATTGTGCATCATCCCATTCTACCATTGTGCATCATCACGTTCTACCATTGTGCATCATCCCATTCTACCATTGTGCATCGTTCTACCGTTGTGCATCATCACGTTCTACCGTTGTGCATCATCACATTCTACCGTTGTGCATCATCACATTCTACCGTTGTGCATCATCACATTCTACCATTGTGCATCATCACGTTCTACTATTGTGCATCATCACGTTCTACTATTGTGCATCATCACGTTCTACCATTGTGCATCATCACATTCTACCATTGTGCATCATCAGTATAACATCAATAAAAAACAACTGAGTTGTATAATTTTGACTCCAAATGGAGTAGTTTTATTATAATAATGAAATATGATCAAGTAGATAATAACAAATAAGAGGAGGAGAAAAAGCAGGAGGAAGAGGAGAAGAAGAAGAAGAAGAAGAAGAAGGGTTTTATTTTGAAAATCCCATACAGGAAGTGCTTCGTGTTGACTTCCGAGCAGCTTCTGTCAGACCGGAAGTCCACGTCAGTCCTGAGACCGGCGACTGAAGACGAACCAGAACCAGAACTGAACTGAACTGAACTGGTTCTGAACTGGTTCTGAATTTGAACCTTTATTTTGAATTAACGTCTTTCTTTCGGGACTCAGATGGCGGACGAGGCCGCGCGCTCCGCGGTGTCGAAGCTCGCGCTGCTGAAGACGAACGCGGGTCCTCGTGACCGCGCGCTGTGGCCGCGGCGGCTGAAGGAGGAGTACCAGGTTCTGATCCAGAGCGTGGAGCAGAACAAGGCGGCGGATAACGACTGGTTCCGTCTGGAGTCCAACCAGGACGGGACCCGCTGGACCGGAAGCTGCTGGTTCATCCACGAGCTGCTCCGCTACGACTTCCAGCTGGAGTTCGACATCCCGGTGACGTACCCGAACACCGCGCCCGAGGTGGCGGTACCGGAGCTGGACGGGAAGACCGCTAAGATGTACCGGGGCGGGAGGATCTGCCTGACGGAACACTTCGCTCCGCTCTGGGCCCGCAACGCGCCGCGGTTCGGGCTGGCGCACCTCATGGCTCTGGGACTCGGACCCTGGCTCGCCGTGGAGATCCCGGACCTGATCAACAAGGGACTGGTCACACACCGGGAGCAGCAGGGCGACGCGGCGGAGTGACGCGGCGGAGCAGCAGGGCGACGCGGCGGAGTGACGTCACTGGACGAAACACTAAAACTCTGACTGGAACAAGTTTCAGTAGAAAATAGTAAACATGAACAGAGACTGGTGGAACTGAACCTGAGATCTGACTGCTGATGAAAACAGTGAATTAAAAAAAAGCATGGTGATGAAATAAACAGATTTTATTTTGATTATAAAAAATAATTTCACTATATATTTAAGAGTGGTGCGATGAACAGAAAAAAATGAACCGACTGACTGGAAATATTTAGTGAAAATGTTCTATAACAATTAAAACTGACTAAGGTTAGTCTCATAAGAGTAAAAAGATAATTTCACTATTTGTTTAAGAGTGGTGCGATGTTGGAACAGAAAAGAAATATGAACCGACTGACTGGAAATATTTCATTAAAATGTTCTATAACTAAAACTAAGTTTAGTCTGATTAAAGGGACTGTTTTGGCCGGAGTTTTGGTGGGAGACGATAACGTTTCTCTCTGCGGAGCCCCGTCACTTCACAAGACACGGGAAACCTCTGTTGGTCTGGAGGAGCTGCAGCAGTTATTTCTGCACAAACATCCACTGAACATTCACTAGATATTCTCAGAGCTAAACTAACTCTTCTGCAGTGTGGAGTGAGCAGCATGCACGGGAGAGGTAGAGAGAGGTAGAGAGGTAGAGAGAGAGAGAGAGGTAGAGAGAGAGAGAGAGAAAGAAAGAAAGAAAAGGAGCGTGGTGTGTGAGTGAAGGCAGGCAGAGGAGCAGAGACTCCGGCCACACACGAGCGCGCATATGCGAGCGTGCATGGGACACCTACCCGGGTGATTTATATGTGTAAGAAGTTACAAACAGTCCCTTTAAGAGTAAAAATGTATGAAAAAATGAACAGAGTCTGGTGAAAAGGCCACAGATGTAAAAGTATGAAAATATTTACAAATTTGATTTGATAATAGAACTGAAACTGACAGAGAGCTGCTTCAGAGAGTTTACTCTGCTTCAGGGTAAAGTCTGGTCACTACCATGCAGCTCTGAAACATTCAGAGAAAATTGATTTTATATGGTACAGTCGGGAGGTTGGAGGTCTAAATCTTGAAAGAGTTTGGAGCAGAAATGAACAGCTGACATTTAAATTAAATTAGAATTTGATGATAATATTTATGTTGCAGTTTGGTGAAAAGAGTGAAAACAGAAACATGAAAAATAAAAAAGTGTTTGAGGAGAAATTTGGGAGTTTTATTTTATCAACATAATAAAATAAAGTTTATTTTGTAATATAAAACAATATTTAGATTTTTTTTAATATAAATTAAATTACTATTCATGCATTAATATGCAGTCCAAATAATAAATATCTTATGAGTTAAAAGTTGTATTGAACTGATAATGATCATGTTTAATATAATAACTGATGAGGTAACCTTCAGTGAGCACCTGTGATAATAACTTTAATATCATGTAATGTTATTATATTACATTCATGATTTTAGTGGCAGATTTTAAATGAATAAAAGGGTCTTTTTTTGTGTTTATCTTTTGTTTTCATAATAAAGGAAATGAATACATAAATAAACATGGTGGTTATACAGAGGACATTACAGATACCGTGACAAAAGGTTTTGACAATGCAGAAAGTTTCCAGATAGAAATAAATCAGCTGTTTGTTTTCACTTTGTCTTTATTTGTAGTTTCAGTGTTTCGTTTCCTCTCAGTAGACTTGAATAAGCTCCGCCCACTCCGCCGGAGGCCACACCCCATTTTCCTGCACGTTGCTAGGCGACGACTTCCAGTCCCAGCTCCTCACCGGGACGCTCCAGGTGGCGCCGTAGTTCGCCGTCACGTAGTCGAGCGTTTGGCATGGAACGCGAACTTTCAGCTCCAGAAGCTCGGCCCAGCACAGCGCGAAACGAGGGAAGACGTACCTGATGAATAAAAAACAGAAAACTTTATTTATAATAAAATGTTTTTAAAGCGGCAGAGAAACGAGGGAAGACGTACCTGATGAAAAATTTAATTAAACTGTATTTACTTGAACTTCTTGCCGCTCTTCGCCTGCGTTCCTCCGTTCCACGCGATGTCTCCGTCCTCGTAGAAAAAGAAAACGTCCAGTTTGACGTCGTCGCTCAAAAAGGAAAGTTCCAGACTGTCCTCCACCTGCACTTCAAAATAAAACACGCCTTAAAAATGAACGCCTGCTTCAGAATTATGGAGGACAGAACCTGCCAAAATAAAAAATAAATGAATAAATAAATATGTCATTAAATGCAGCAAAACTAATATTAAAAATAAATGTAGCCATTAATTAATTGATAAAATGTGACATAAATTGATAATTCTGTTTTAATTTATTTCTGTATTTATTCTCATTTGCATGATGAGGCAGATATTCATAAAGATATGTCAAAAGTTATGTGTAAAGAAAAGAATACGGAGATAAATAAGTTTGGGGAAATAAATAAGGGTTGGAATGCAAAGGGAAAATTGTGCAGAAATTAATAAATGCACAAATACATAAATAATACATACATTTAAAAATAAATATTAAATAAATGCAAAAATAAATAAAAGGGAAAAACAAGAGTAAATAAATAAGATAATTAATACAAAGATAAGATCTTTGCATTTATTTTTTATTTATTCATTTTTGCATTTTCATTATTTTCAAATGTATGTAATTATTTATGTATTTGTGCATTTATTTATTTCTGCATGATTTTCCTTTTGCGTTCCAACCCTTATTTATTTCCCCAAACTTATTTATCTCTGTATTCTTTTCTTTGCACATTTCTTTTTACATATCTTTATGAATTTCTGCCTCATTATGCAAATGAGAATAAATAAAGAAGCAAATTAAAACAGAATTATCAATTTATGTCACATTTTATCAATTAATTAATGGCTACAATTATTTTTAATATTATTTTTGCTGCATCTAATGTCATATTTATTTATTTATCGAGTCATTTATTTTTTATTTTGGCAGGTTCCGTCCTCCATAAAATACACGAAAATGAGTTACACAGCTAAAAAATACACTTCCACAATAAAACACACACCTGTATGTAAAGTAAGCACAGAGGTCATAAAATATGTTGACAGCCAAATTAAAAGTAAAGTAGTGAAATATTGATGAAATTAAACAGCAGAAAAGACAAAAAAGAAAAGTTGTAACTATAAAAAAGAGTTTCACCTTTCCAAACTTGTGTTTGAGCGACAGTCCGGCGTCCCTGAACGCCGCGATGATGTCCGACCTGAAGTCCACGATGAAAATGCCGATGTCGACGTCGCGACTGTACGAGATGACGCTGCACTGCCTGAACCAGCCTGCGGGGGGGCGACACACATCCACAGAGACAGTTAGACCGATCCACAGAGACAGTTAGACCGATCTACAGAGACAGTTAGACCGATCTACAGAGACAGTTAGACCGATCTACAGAGACAGTTAGACCAATCTACAGAGACAGTTAGACCGATCTACAGAGACAGTTAGACCGATCCACAGAGACAGTTAGACCGATCTACAGAGACAGTTAGACCGATCCACAGAGACAGTTAGACCGATCTACAGAGACAGTTAGACCGATCCACAGAGACAGTTAGACCGATCTACAGAGACAGTTAGACCGATCCACAGAGACAGTTAGACCGATCTACAGAGACAGTTAGACCGATCCACAGAGACAGTTAGACCGATCTACAGAGACAGTTAGACCGATCCACAGAGACAGTTAGACCGATCTACAGAGACAGTTAGACCGATCTACAGAGACAGTTAGACCGATCTACAGAGACAGTTAGACCGATCTACAGAGACAGTTAGACCGATCCACAGAGACAGTTAGACCGATCTACAGAGACAGTTAGACCGATCCACAGAGACAGTTAGACCGATCTACAGAGACAGTTAGACCGATCCACAGAGACAGTTAGACCGATCTACAGAGACAGTTAGACCGATCCACAGAGACAGTTAGACCGATCTACAGAGACAGTTAGACCGATCCACAGAGACAGTTAGACCGATCTACAGAGACAGTTACACCGATCCACAGAGACAGTTAGACCGATCTACAGAGACAGTTACACCGATCCACAGAGACAGTTAGACCGATCTACAGAGACAGTTAGACCGATCTACAGAGACAGTTAGACCGATCTACAGAGACAGTTAGACCGATCTACAGAGACAGTTAGACCGATCTACAGAGACAGTTAGACCGATCCACAGAGACAGTTAGACCGATCTACAGAGACAGTTAGACCGATCCACAGAGACAGGAGCGATCTCAACATCGTCACCAGAGAGAGATAGAAACTCATCAACATTATTCAGGAGTCCTCAGACACGTCTATAAAAGGAGTTACTCTACTTTGTGCAGACACGTTTACTCCCGCCGATATTCCGTAGCATAGCAACCAAAGCGTCTCTTAAAACGTTCCCAGCTGAGCGTTTTCAGCTGAGAATAACGGCGTGGTGGACTCGGCTCTTACCCAGACAGGTGCCGCTGCTCAGCCAGAAGGGGATGTCCAGTTGAGTGAGGGTTCGAGCTGCCAAATGAAGCAACTTCTTCACTTTCCTCCGAAAATCCACCGCCTCCGGAGACGAGTCATCAGGGTAGCGCTACGCTCACACATGATGGAGAAACACAGAGGGAGAGGGAGAGAGAGAGAGAGAGAGAGAGAGAGAGAGAGAGAGAGAGAGAGAGAGAGAGAGAGAGAGAGAGAGAGAGAGAGAGATTTAGTTTTATTTATTTATTGTTTTGCTGACTTTTATTTCCATTAGATCGATTAAAATGTTCTTTTAGGGCTGTCAATCGATTAAAATAGTTCTAAATGAACCTTAAAGGGAGATTAGTCAAGTATTTAATCCTCTTATCAACATGGGAGTGGACAAATATGCTGCTTTATGTAAATGTATGTATATAATTATTATTAGAAATCAATTAACAACACAAAACAATGACATATTGTCCAGAAACCCTCACAGGTACTGCATTTAGCATAAAACAATATGCTCCAATCAGAACATGGCAAACTGCAGCCCAACATATCTTCACTGTAGCTTTAAAACTGAGCCGCTACGACCTCCCAAAGATCGATTGCGTTAAAAAATGAATTTGCGTTAATGTGTTATTATTGCGTTAACTTTGACAGTTCTTTTCTCTAAAATTTAAACAAACCCCCCCGCCCCTTCACAATAAAAGCCCTGTGTTCCGTCTGACCTGCAGGAAGTTGCGGGCGTCACGGTAATGGCACTCCAGATAGCGAGCGTGTTGCTGCTCGGACAGAAAACGGGAAACGTTGCGCGGGATTCGAACGTCGAGGCCGTCCAGGACCGTCAGGAGCAGCTCCGGCCTGCAGGGGGCGACCACACAAAACACACACATTTAATACACTGATGCTGCGTTCACACTAAGAGTGAAGCGAATTTTAGCCTCGCTTTATTTGCACGAGTCGGACCGCCGGTATCATCTGTGTTCTAGACGCTCCGGAGAGGACGAGGAGCTCGTCTCCATGGATACCAACAACATGTCCTCCATCAGCCATGGAAGAAATAACCTCTGTTGCTGCTCTGTACATGTTGGTGAAGTCTCAGATATGTCAGAAAACCAAACGCCGTCATGTCTGGGTTCATAACGTCACCCGGCGGCGAGCTGTATTCACATCCAGTGACATCACACTGACTGTATCTAGCAGACACACGTCCCTACTGAGGTATGAACCCACAATAAACAGATTGATCTGTGATTTAATATCAATAAACAGACCAAAATGATGCTTAAATTACATCACGATGTAGACAACAGGAGGTTTCACCTGTCGTAAGCTCCAGCGTGGCGTCCGTAGTCGAGCAGCTTGAAGGGAGCGAAGCTTCGGTCCACGTTGGCTTTGAGGCGCAGCGCTCCGTGCCACAGGTAGTTCCCGCTACGCTCATACAGGAACACCACCTGGGACGACGTAAACCAATCAGATAAGAACACACAACCACGTCGACAAAATGAAACACCTGAGACCAAACACACCTGACTCCATCGTGTTAAAGATGGCTGCCGACTGACTGTTCGCTTCAGTTTGTTGCATTTGCAGAGTTCTGTGTGACGTGTTTACATGCTAATCTGAATGTAATTTCTTTCAGATTAAGTTTCTAGTGAAGTCATGAAGTCATGAATCAAGTTCAAGGTTAAGGTTCATTTTTATTATCTTAATTTTGTGTTGATTCTGGCGCCCCCTGTGGACTAAAGCGGTAGTGTTTCTGAGCACCAGAGTCCCTTTAGAAAACTGCCCTATTCAGTCCTGGTTCTCCCGTGCCCCCCTTCCCTCCAGTGAGTCCAGCGATACGGCCTGGTCCTCCAGCAGCGTGGCGTCGTTGTCGGCTCCTCCTGGCCGGAGGAGGCGCTGCTTCTGCTGGGTGCCAAGCTCTCCACCTCCCGCCGGAGATCCGACTACCGGAAAGCCAGATCTGGGTCGGTCCGCGGCGAGCTGGTCGCTTCTAGTAAACCTGCATGATGTTGTCTGTTTTCAAAGTTAACACAACGGTCTTCTCTCCACCACGAAGAGCACCCGATCCCTTCTTAGTTGTTTTCCCCGAGTAACATGAGAACGTGACGTCATATTTACACAAGACGGATCCGTTGTAGCCAGAAGCCTGTTCGCTGTAGCTCTGTGTTTCTATGGTCGTGTCTAGAAGGTAACCCTCGAGAGATGGTTAAGGTGAGGATCGGTCGTCGGGCAGCGAGTCTCGTGAGAGTTTTTGCAGGTTACCTTCTAGACACGACCTGTTTCTATGTGATGTGGCCTCACCCACCTGAATGATGTAACCGTGGAGGCGGAACAGGAAGTGGAGGGGGATCTCCTCGCCCGATAGGGTGTCCAGACTGGCCAATCGCGGGTCCTCCCCTCGCAGCTCCAGCTTCTCGAAGCCTTTCTCCTCGACAGCCAATAGGAAGGCGGGCTGACGGAAAACAACAAAACATATTTGACCTTATTCTGCCCCGCCCATTTTTAAGAGTCTCGGCTACGATGTCGTGGAAAATAAGATAAATAAAGTTTCACATTTAACACAAATTCAATAAACATAGAAGCATTTTATGCAAATACGTTCCTGATGAAGAGATGTCAATAAACGCTACACACAGTACCATATAAATAAAAATAAAGTTTTTACTACATATACATTACATATGAAACCCGTTCACACACGCTCACCTCGTACTTCCACAGGTTGGCGTGCAGAGCAAAGGACGTGACTGGCCGGCCGGTGCACAGGAAGCTGCAGTGCGGCTCACGCACCAGTCGGTCACGCTGCCGCAGAGCATCATGGGAGAGCAGCGTCAGCGCGGCGGTGTCGGCGAGGAACAGCGGCAGCCTGAAGCGCTGAGCTAACCCCAGAAACTTCTTCACCGTTTGCTGCAGAGACCAGACGGAGAAGGGCGGTCACTATGGCAACGGCTGCCATAACAGGAAGGGTTGAAAATTTAAAAATAAAAATATTTTTCTTCAGTCATCACCGCTGAGAGGAACGCTACCTGTGAGGCTAACACTAACGCTAACAGCGAGGCTAACAGCAGTGCTGCAGCTAAAATTAGCGCTGACTCACCCATTGGACGTCGCTGGCGGTCAGGTGACCTGTTCGGCTCAGGATGTGAGGGCCAGCCTGCAGAAGAAAGGCATGTTGGGAAATTTTATGGCTTTATTTTTAAATGTAAAATAAAAAGCAGCGGCTTTGCTAACAGCTGACCCTTTGTTAAAGGGACTGTTTGTAACTTCTTAACGTATAAATCATTGCTGGTCGGTGTCTCATGGTCTCTCGTGTGTCTCATGGTCTCTCGTGTGTCTCATGGTCTCTCGTGTGTCTCATGGTCTCTCGTGTGTCTCATGGTCTCTCGTGTGTCTCATGGTCTCTCGTGTGTCTCATGGTCTCTCGTGTGTCTCATGGTCTCTCGTGTGTCTCGTGGTCTCTCGTGTGTCTCATGGTGTCTCGTGGTCTCTCGTGTGTCTCCTGGTCTCTCGTGTGTCTCATGGTCTCTCGTGTGTCTCATGGTCTCTCGTGTGTCTCCTGGTCTCTCGTGTGTCTCATGGTCTCTCGTGTGTCTCCTGGTCTCTCGTGTGTCTCCTGGTCTCTCGTGTGTCTCCTGGTCTCTCGTGTGTCTCCTGGTCTCTCGTGTGTCTCCTGGTCTCTCGTGTGTCTCGTGGTCTCTCGTGTGTCTCGTGGTCTCTCGTGTGTCTCGTGGTCTCTCGTGTGTCTCGTGGTCTCTCGTGTGTCTCCTGGTCTCTCGTGTGTCTCGTGGTCTCTCGTGTGTCTCGTGGTCTCTCGTGT
The DNA here is from genome assembly GCF_043250625.1 of Sebastes fasciatus. Taxonomy (NCBI): domain Eukaryota; kingdom Metazoa; phylum Chordata; class Actinopteri; order Perciformes; family Sebastidae; genus Sebastes; species Sebastes fasciatus. The sequence continues at coordinate 1,155,998 of NC_133813.1, forward strand.
GTCTCCTGGTCTCTCGTGTGTCTCGTGGTCTCTCGTGTGTCTCGTGGTCTCTCGTGTGTCTCATGGTCTCTCGTGTGTCTCCTGGTCTCTCGTGTGTCTCGTGGTCTCTCGTGTGTCTCGTGGTCTCTCGTGTGTCTCGTGGTCTCTCGTGTGTCTCCTGGTCTCTCGTGTGTCTCGTGGTCTCTCGTGTGTCTCGTGGTCTCTCGTGTGTCTCGTGGTCTCTCGTGTGTCTCGTGGTCTCTCGTGTGTCTCATGGTCTCTCGTGTGTCTCATGGTCTCTCGTGTGTCTCCGCTGTTCAGACTCAGACTCCAACACAAACTCCAGTGAAGCACCAAAACCTCTTGGTTGTATCTAGTGAAGCTGTTAAACAGTGTTGGCCGCGGTCGGAGGACGCGGGGGAGACCGTAGCTTTGGTCTCCAGGACCGGAGTCTCTGCTCCTCTGCTCCTCTGCCTGCCTTCACTCACACACCACGCTCCTTCTCTCTCTCTCTCTCCACCTCTCACGTGCATGCTGCTCACTCCACACTGCAGAAGAGTTAGTTTAGCTCTGAGAATATCTAGTGAATGTTCAGTGGACGTTTGTGCAGAAATAACTGCTGCAGCTCCTCCAGACCAACAGAGGTTTCCCGTGTCTTGTGAAGTGACGGGGCTCCGCAGAGAGAAACCTTATCGTCTCCCCCGTTCCCTCCGGCCGCGGTCGGGAGGCTGAGGCGGGAAAAGCCAACACTAGGATCAGCATTGATTCATGGAGAGACCTTGGTCTGGTCAGCTAACATTACTGCCAAGCAGCTGAGATATAGAGTGATATTGTGCTTTTAGCTGACGTGTGTCTCCTCACTGTGTTGAGCGATGCTCCTTCATGTCTATGTAGAGCGAGCACAAGCGCCAGCAACAGGACGCTGACTTTAGTTGACTTAACGGACACAGGTGAAGCTGTTAACAAGACATTCTGATTCTTACTAACACTCCCTTTAAATAAAGAGTAATGTTTATATTTTATAACGTTATCTTTTCTCCTTTGTGATTGTTGTTGTTGTTGTTGTTGTTGTTGTTGGTGGTGTTGTTGTTGTGCTCACCTTGCTGACGTATTTCCGGTAGTAATGGAGCTGGAACAGTAGAAACACCGAGCTGCTGATGATCAGCAGCGATAAAACCACCGACCGGTTCACACGAAGCATCCGGTAACTCTGCCCGGTAACCGGCTCCTCATCACACCCACACCGGAGCGCTCTGCTCGGGATTAACGGCGGAAAACACCAAAAACACCGAAAACACCGAGCTGTCCGCAGGTTCAGGAACCGGCGCCATCTTTAAAACAACCAGAGTCACTTCCTGTTGGGACCTTCACAGTAAAAGCCTGCAGCAAATAGTTAGTGATGTTAGCGGAAGTGGGAAATCCGGCTTCCCACGGGCTCTCCACAATAAAGGTCCGGGTCGAACCCCTGATAATACTTGTGTACTTTTACTACATAAAGCTGATAATACTTGTGTACTTTTGAAGTACTTGCAGGACTGTTATTGTATCACAGTATTGTTACATTGTGATACTGATGTACTTGTACTTCGGTGTAGTACTTGGTGGTATTGATGTACTTGTACTTCAGTGTAGTACTTTGTGATATTGATGTACTTGTACTTCAGTGTAGTACTTGGTGGTATTGATGTACTTGTACTTCAGTGTAGTACTTGGTGGTATTGATGTACTTGTACTTCAGTGTAGTACTTGGTGGTATTGATGTACTTGTACTTCAGTGTAGTACTTTGTGGTATTGATGTACTTGTACTTCAGTGTAGTACTTTGTGGTATTGATGTACTTGTACTTCAGTGTAGTACTTGGTGGTATTGATGTACTTGTACTTCAGTGTAGTACTTTGTGGTATTGATGTACTTGTACTTCAGTGTAGTACTTTGTGATATTGATGTACTTGTACTTCAGTGTAGTACTTGGTGGTATTGATGTACTTGTACTTCAGTGTAGTACTTGGTGGTATTGATGTACTTGTACTTCAGTGTAGTACTTGGTGGTATTGATGTACTTGTACTTCAGTGGAGTACTTGGTGGTATTGATGTACTTGTACTTCAGTGTAGTACTTTGTGATATTGATGTACTTGTACTTCAGTGTAGTACTTTGTGATATTGATGTACTTGTACTTCAGTGTAGTACTTTGTGGTATTGATGTACTTGTACTTCAGTGTAGTACTTGGTGGTATTGATGTACTTGTACTTCAGTGGAGTACTTTGTGATATTGATGTACTTGTACTTCAGTGTAGTACTTTGTGGTATTGATGTACTTGTACTTCAGTGTAGTACTTTGTGGTATTGATGTACTTGTACTTCAGTGTAGTACTTTGTGGTATTGATGTACTTGTACTTCAGTGTAGTACTTTGTGGTATTGATGTACTTGTACTTCAGTGTAGTACTTTGTGGTATTGATGTACTTGTACTTCAGTGTAGTACTTTGTGGTATTGATGTACTTGTACTTCAGTGTAGTACTTGGTGGTATTGATGTACTTGTACTTCAGTGTAGTACTTGGTGGTATTGATGTACTTGTACTTCAGTGTAGTACTTGGTGGTATTGATGTACTTGTACTTCAGTGTAGTACTTTGTGGTATTGATGTACTTGTACTTCAGTGTAGTACTTTGTGGTATTGATGTACTTGTACTTCAGTGTAGTACTTGGTGGTATTGATGTACTTGTACTTCAGTGTAGTACTTTGTGGTATTGATGTACTTGTACTTCAGTGTAGTACTTTGTGATATTGATGTACTTGTACTTCAGTGTAGTACTTGGTGGTATTGATGTACTTGTACTTCAGTGTAGTACTTGGTGGTATTGATGTACTTGTACTTCAGTGTAGTACTTGGTGGTATTGATGTACTTGTACTTCAGTGGAGTACTTGGTGGTATTGATGTACTTGTACTTCAGTGTAGTACTTTGTGATATTGATGTACTTGTACTTCAGTGTAGTACTTTGTGATATTGATGTACTTGTACTTCAGTGTAGTACTTTGTGGTATTGATGTACTTGTACTTCAGTGTAGTACTTGGTGGTATTGATGTACTTGTACTTCAGTGGAGTACTTTGTGATATTGATGTACTTGTACTTCAGTGTAGTACTTTGTGGTATTGATGTACTTGTACTTCAGTGTAGTACTTTGTGGTATTGATGTACTTGTACTTCAGTGTAGTACTTTGTGGTATTGATGTACTTGTACTTCAGTGTAGTACTTTGTGGTATTGATGTACTTGTACTTCAGTGTAGTACTTTGTGGTATTGATGTACTTGTACTTCAGTGTAGTACTTTGTGGTATTGATGTACTTGTACTTCAGTGTAGTACTTTGTGGTATTGATGTACTTGTACTTCAGTGTAGTACTTTGTGGTATTGATGTACTTGTACTTCAGTGTAGTACTTTGTGGTATTGATGTACTTGTACTTCAGTGTAGTACTTGGTGGTATTGATGTACTTGTACTTCAGTGTAGTACTCCTCAGACACACAGACACAAGATGGCGGGGCGCAGCAGCAGTTTCTCAGAGAGGCTCAGTCGGAGTTAAACTTCTCCGGACTTTGTTCAACTCTTCCCGGCTGAGACCGGAGACATGAGCCGCCTCCACCGGCTCTACCGGCTCGTTTAACGGCGGTGTGCGTGTCCCCGGTGATGTTCCGGTGAGTCCTCCGGTCTGGAGGACTTTGGTGTTTTCTGAGGTGAGACAGACCGAGCTGCTGCTGCTAGCTTAGCTTAGCTTAGCTTAGCCTAGCCTAGCCTAGCCTAGCCTAGCTCCGTGCTAACCGTTTGTTTTGGTCGGTGTCGGTGTGTTTGGACGGCTCTGTGGTGACGGTTACCGGGCTTAACGGGGACTTAAAGAAGCAGAGGTGTTTAATGAACCGACAGACTGCAGATGTTACTGGATGTGTTCTGGGAACATGGAGATAAAGTAGCAGGTCAGTGATGTTGAGCTAACAGCTAATGCTAACAGAGCTGCTGCTATTGTCACATCTGCCACTGTACAGTACTACTACACTACTACTACTGCAATACTACTACAGTACTACTAGAGTACTACTACAGTACTACTACAGTACTACTACTACTGCAATACTACTACAGTACTACTACAGTACTACTAGAGTACTACTACAGTACTACTACAGTACTACTACTGCAATACTACTACAGTACTACTACAGTACTACTACAGTACTACTACAGTACTACTACAGTACTACTACTGCAATACTACTACAGTACTACTAGAGTACTACTACAGTACTACTACAGTACTACTACACTACTACTACTGCAATACTACTACAGTACTACTAGAGTACTACTACAGTACTACTACAGTACTACTACACTACTACTACTGCAATACTACTACAGTACTACCACAGTACTACTACAGTACTACTAGAGTACTACTACAGTACTACTACACTACTACAATACTACTACAGTACTACTAGAGTACTACTAGAGTACTACTACACTACTACTACTGCAATACTACTACAATACTACTACAGTACTACTACAGTACTACTAGAGTACTACTAGAGTACTACTACACTACTACTACTGCAATACTACTACAGTACTACTACTGCAGTACTACTAGAGTACTACTAGAGTACTACAGTATTATTACACTACTACTACTGCAATACTACTACAATACTACTACAGTACTACTAGAGTACTACTACAGTACTACTACACTACTACTACTGCAATACTACTACAGTACTACTAGAGTACTACTAGAGTACTACTACACTACTACTACTGCAATACTACTACAATACTACTACAGTACTACTACAGTACTACTAGAGTACTACTACACTACTACTACTGCAATACTACTACAATACTACTACTGCAGTACTACTAGAGTACTACTAGAGTACTACAGTATTATTACACTACTACTACTGCAATACTACTACAATACTACTACAGTACTAGTACTACTACTACTGCAGTACTACAGTACTACTGTGACTATACAGTACTACTGCTTATTGTTACTGTACTGTAGCTGCTTACTGCTACTGTTCAGTACTACTGCAGTACTACTGCAGTACTACTGCTACTGGACAGTACTACTGCTACTGTTTAGTACTACTGCAGTACTACTGCTTACTGCTACTGTACAGTACTACTGAAGTACTACTGCAGTACTACTGCTACTGGACAGTACTACTGCTACTGTTTAGTACTACTGCAGTACTATTGCCTACTGCTACTGTACATTACTGCTGCAGAACTACTACAGTACTATTGCTTACTGCTACTGTACAGTACTACTGCAATACTATTGCTTACTGCTACTGTACAGTACTACTGCAGTACTACTATAGTACTACTGCTTACTGCTACTGGACAGCACTACTGCAGTACTATTACAGTACTACTGTTTACTGCTACTGTTTAGTACTACTGCAGTACTATTGCCTACTGCTACTCTACATTACTGCTGCAGTACTATTACAATACTACTACTTACTGCTACTGTACAGTTAGTACCACTACAATACTACTGCAATACTACTACAGTGCTACTGCTTACTGCTACTGTACATTAATATTGCAATACTACTACAGAAGTACTACAGTACTGATTGTTGCTTACTGTTACTGTTCGTTACTCCTAATACTAATATGGATTACTATTACTGTACAGTACCACTGCAGTGCTACTAATACTGCTTAGTGTTACTGCAGCTGGTAATAGTACTATTGGTGGCTTTTAGTACCACTACTACATAGACTACTATCTGCTGCTACTTTATTGTTACAAATACTATGACTCAGTTTTATCTTCAGTCATTATTGCAATTTTTTTTTTTTTCAAAAATACACTACTGCTACCGTACAGTACTACTGCCTACTGTACAGTACTACTGCTTACTGCTACTGTACAGTACTATTGCAGTACTACTGCCTACTGTACAGTACAGCTACAGTACTACTGCTGCTGTACAGTACTACTACAGTACAACTACTTACTGCTACTGTACAGTACTATTGCAGTACTACTGCTACTTTACAGTACTACTGCAGTGCTACTGTACAGTATTGCTACAGTACTACTGCAGTACTACTGCTACTGTACAGTACTGCTACAGTTTTACTACTTACTGCTACTGTACAGTACTACCACTTACTGCTACTGTACAGTACTACTAGAGTACTACTACTTACTGTACAGTACTACAACTTACTGCTACTGTACAGTACTACTACTTACTGCTACTGTACAGTAATACTTGTATACTTTTACTGCTGATACTTGAACTACACGAAGCTGATAATACTTCTGTACTTTTATTGCTGATACTTCAACATCGTGAAGCTGATAATACTTTTGTACTGCTGATACTTAAGTACATGAAGCTGATAATACTTCTGTATAAATGCATATATATATATATATATATATATTACACAGCTTTGTTGAATACTCGATTCTGATTGGTCAATCACGGTGTATATAACAGACCGTTGCTATGGGTGCAGTTCTGATGTTGGACTCTGGCAGAGTAACTGTAATAAGTGGGATAATGTTCAGGTAGCGGATCATTGTTGTGAATTATATATTTCACAACAATGAGATATATATATATATATGAGTCCAGTATTGATCACAGTAAACTAACATTAATACATGAAGAAGAGTCCAGTATTGATCAGACTGCAGAGAGAGAGAGAGAGAGAGAGAGAGAGAGAGAGAGAGAGAGAGAGAGAGAGAGAGAGAGAGAGAGAGAGAGAGAGAGAGAGAGAGAGAGAGAGAGAGAGAGAGAGAGGACACTGCCTGCCCTGCAGCAGCAGCTGCAAAGCATTCTGGGATAAGGAGGAGGGAGAGGCAGCCCCCCCCCCGCCTCCTCCCCCCCCTCCCCTTCTCTCTGTGTCTCTGCCTCCTGATTGGCTGCTTGTTCGCCCAGCTGACTGGCCTCTGTCAGACAGAGAGAGGGAGAGACAGGGAGGGTGATGGAGGCTACAGCGATGGGGTGAGCTGCCATTTTCTCTTTCTTTATCCACAATCTATTCATCCTTTATTCATCCGTCCTCCTCTCTTTGTTTTTATTTTATATCAACGGGGTTATTGAGAGAGGGAGGGATGGAGAGGACGGGAGGACAGGGAGGACAGAGGAGGAGAGAGGGGGGAGGATGGAGGATAAGCGGGAGGTTGATCTTTTCTTCTTCATTGTCTGTCCTCTGGTGTGTTTTTCTTCTTCTGTGGTGGATTTAATCTGTTTAGTGTGTGTTTCCTGTCATGGAGGATGAGAGAGGGAGGATGGGAGGATGGGAGGAGGTGGAGGCAGGGATGATGGAGAGAGAGAAAATGGCCGACCGGTGATGGAGGATGGAGGCTGAGGGAGGAAATAAAAAATAAAAGCAGGATGGTGATGATGGTGATGATGAGAGGTTGTTTTCTATTGTGTCCTTTACTGGTTTCTATTGTTTCAGCTGATCCAGGATCAGACTGATCGCTGTGTTTGATCACCATCCAGCACAATGAATTATTGATTCATTATTGATGATGGAGAAACTGTTAAACAGGGAGATGTGAGGATGTGTGGTAGTTGTAGTTCTGTGTAGGTGACATGTAGTACTGTGTAGATGACATGTAGTACTGTGTAGGTGACATGTAGTACTGTGTAGGTGACATGTATTACTGTGTAGGTGACATGTAGTACTGTGTAGATGACATGTAGTACTGTGTAGGTGACATGTAGTACTGTGTAGATGACATGTAGTACTCTGTAGATGACACGTAGTACTCTGTAGGTGACATGTATTACTGTGTAGGTGACATGTAGTACTGTGTAGATGACATGTAGTACTGTGTAGGTGACATGTAGTACTCTGCAGGTGACATGTAGTACTGTGTAGATGACATGTAGTACTGTGTAGATGACATGTAGTACTGTGTAGATGACATGTAGTACTGTGTAGATGACATGTAGTACTCTGTAGATGACATGTAGTACTCTGTAGGTGACATGTAGTACTCTGTAGGTGACATGTAGTACTCTGTAGATGACATGTAGTACTCTGTAGGTGACATGTAGTATTGTGTAGGTGACATGTAGTACTCTGCAGGTGACATGTAGTACTGTGTAGATGACATGTAGTACTGTGTAGATGACATGTAGTACTCTGTAGATGACATGTAGTACTCTGTAGGTGACATGTAGTACTGTGTAGATGACATGTAGTACTCTGTAGGTGACATGTAGTACTGTGTAGATGACATGTAGTACTCTGTAGATGACATGTAGTACTCTGTAGGTGACATGTAGTACTCTGCAGGTGACATGTAGTACTCTGTAGATGACATGTAGTACTCTGTAGATGACATGTAGTATTGTGTAGGTGACATGTAGTACTCTGCAGGTGACATGTAGTACTCTGTAGGTGACATGTAGTACTCTGTAGATGACATGTAGTACTCTGTAGGTGACATGTAGTATTGTGTAGGTGACATGTAGTACTCTGCAGGTGACATGTAGTACTGTGTAGATGACATGTAGTACTGTGTAGATGACATGTAGTACTGTGTAGATGACATGTAGTACTGTGTAGATGACATGTAGTACTGTGTAGATGACATGTAGTACTGTGTAGATGACATGTAGTACTGTGTAGATGACATGTAGTACTCTGTAGATGACATGTAGTACTCTGTAGGTGACATGTAGTACTGTGTAGATGACATGTAGTACTGTGTAGATGACATGTAGTACTGTGTAGATGACATGTAGTACTCTGTAGATGACACGTAGTACTCTGTAGGTGACATGTAGTACTGTGTAGGTGACATGTAGTATTGTGTAGATGACATGTAGTACTCTGTAGGTGACATGTAGTACTGTGTAGATGACATGTAGTACTGTGTAGATGACATGTAGTACTCTGTAGGTGACATGTAGTATTGTGTAGGTGACATGTAGTACTGTGTAGATGACATGTAGTACTCTGTAGGTGACATGTAGTATTGTGTAGATGACATGTAGTACTGTGTAGATGACATGTAGTACTCTGTAGGTGACATGTAGTACTGTGTAGATGACATGTAGTACTCTGTAGGCGACATGTAGTACTGTGTAGATGACATGTAGTACTCTGTAGGTGACATGTAGTACTGTGTAGATGACATGTAGTACTCTGTAGGTGACATGTAGTACTGTGTAGATGACATGTAGTACTCTGTAGGCGACATGTAGTACTGTGTAGATGACATGTAGTACTCTGTAGGTGACATGTAGTACTGTGTAGATGACATGTAGTACTCTGTAGGTGACATGTAGTATTGTGTAGGTGACATGTAGTACTGTGTAGATGACATGTAGTACTCTGTAGATGACATGTAGTACTCTGTAGATGACATGTAGTACTCTGTGGGTGACATGTAGTATTGTGTAGATGACATGCAGTATTGTGTAGATGACATGCAGTACTCTGTAGGTGACATGTAGTACTGTGTAGATGACATGTAGTACTCTGTAGATGACATGTAGTACTCTGTAGATGACATGTAGTACTCTGTGGGTGACATGTAGTATTGTGTAGATGACATGCAGTATTGTGTAGATGACATGCAGTACTCTGTAGGTGACATGTAGTACTGTGTAGGTGACATGTAGTATTGTGTAGATGACATGTAGTACTGTGTAGGTGACATGTAGTATTGTGTAGATGACATGTAGTACTGTGTAGGTGACATGTAGTATTGTGTAGATGACATGTAGTACTGTGTAGGTGACATGTAGTATTGTGTAGATGACATGTAGTACTGTGTAGGTGACATGTAGTATTGTGTAGATGACATGTAGTACTGTGTAGGTGACATGTAGTATTGTGTAGATGACATGTAGTACTGTGTAGATGACATGTAGTATTGTGTAGATGACATGTAGTACTGTGTAGGTGACATGTAGTATTGTGTAGATGACATGTAGTACTGTGTAGGTGACATGTAGTATTGTGTAGATGACATGTAGTACTGTGTAGGTGACATGTAGTATTGTGTAGATGACATGTAGTACTGTGTAGGTGACATGTAGTACTGTGTAGGTGACATGTATTACTGTGTAGGTGACATGTAGTACTGTGTAGATGACATGTAGTACTGTGTAGGTGACATGTAGTACTGTGTAGATGACATGTAGTACTCTGTAGATGACACGTAGTACTCTGTAGGTGACATGTATTACTGTGTAGGTGACATGTAGTACTGTGTAGATGACATGTAATACTGTGTAGGTGACATGTAGTACTCTGCAGGTGACATGTAGTACTGTGTAGATGACATGTAGTACTGTGTAGATGACATGTAGTACTGTGTAGATGACATGTAGTACTGTGTAGATGACATGTAGTACTCTGTAGATGACATGTAGTACTCTGTAGGTGACATGTAGTACTCTGTAGGTGACATGTAGTACTCTGTAGATGACATGTAGTACTCTGTAGGTGACATGTAGTATTGTGTAGGTGACATGTAGTACTCTGCAGGTGACATGTAGTACTGTGTAGATGACATGTAGTACTGTGTAGATGACATGTAGTACTCTGTAGATGACATGTAGTACTCTGTAGGTGACATGTAGTACTGTGTAGATGACATGTAGTACTCTGTAGGTGACATGTAGTACTGTGTAGATGACATGTAGTACTCTGTAGATGACATGTAGTACTCTGTAGGTGACATGTAGTACTCTGCAGGTGACATGTAGTACTCTGTAGATGACATGTAGTACTCTGTAGATGACATGTAGTATTGTGTAGGTGACATGTAGTACTCTGCAGGTGACATGTAGTACTCTGTAGGTGACATGTAGTACTCTGTAGATGACATGTAGTACTCTGTAGGTGACATGTAGTATTGTGTAGGTGACATGTAGTACTCTGCAGGTGACATGTAGTACTGTGTAGATGACATGTAGTACTGTGTAGATGACATGTAGTACTGTGTAGATGACATGTAGTACTGTGTAGATGACATGTAGTACTGTGTAGATGACATGTAGTACTGTGTAGATGACATGTAGTACTGTGTAGATGACATGTAGTACTCTGTAGATGACATGTAGTACTCTGTAGGTGACATGTAGTACTGTGTAGATGACATGTAGTACTGTGTAGATGACATGTAGTACTGTGTAGATGACATGTAGTACTCTGTAGATGACACGTAGTACTCTGTAGGTGACATGTAGTACTGTGTAGGTGACATGTAGTATTGTGTAGATGACATGTAGTACTCTGTAGGTGACATGTAGTACTGTGTAGATGACATGTAGTACTGTGTAGATGACATGTAGTACTCTGTAGGTGACATGTAGTATTGTGTAGGTGACATGTAGTACTGTGTAGATGACATGTAGTACTCTGTAGGTGACATGTAGTATTGTGTAGATGACATGTAGTACTGTGTAGATGACATGTAGTACTCTGTAGGTGACATGTAGTACTGTGTAGATGACATGTAGTACTCTGTAGGCGACATGTAGTACTGTGTAGATGACATGTAGTACTCTGTAGGTGACATGTAGTACTGTGTAGATGACATGTAGTACTCTGTAGGTGACATGTAGTACTGTGTAGATGACATGTAGTACTCTGTAGGCGACATGTAGTACTGTGTAGATGACATGTAGTACTCTGTAGGTGACATGTAGTACTGTGTAGATGACATGTAGTACTCTGTAGGTGACATGTAGTATTGTGTAGGTGACATGTAGTACTGTGTAGATGACATGTAGTACTCTGTAGATGACATGTAGTACTCTGTAGATGACATGTAGTACTCTGTGGGTGACATGTAGTATTGTGTAGATGACATGCAGTATTGTGTAGATGACATGCAGTACTCTGTAGGTGACATGTAGTACTGTGTAGATGACATGTAGTACTCTGTAGATGACATGTAGTACTCTGTAGATGACATGTAGTACTCTGTGGGTGACATGTAGTATTGTGTAGATGACATGCAGTATTGTGTAGATGACATGCAGTACTCTGTAGGTGACATGTAGTACTGTGTAGGTGACATGTAGTATTGTGTAGATGACATGTAGTACTGTGTAGGTGACATGTAGTATTGTGTAGATGACATGTAGTACTGTGTAGGTGACATGTAGTATTGTGTAGATGACATGTAGTACTGTGTAGGTGACATGTAGTATTGTGTAGATGACATGTAGTACTGTGTAGGTGACATGTAGTATTGTGTAGATGACATGTAGTACTGTGTAGGTGACATGTAGTATTGTGTAGATGACATGTAGTACTGTGTAGATGACATGTAGTATTGTGTAGATGACATGTAGTACTGTGTAGGTGACATGTAGTATTGTGTAGATGACATGTAGTACTGTGTAGGTGACATGTAGTATTGTGTAGATGACATGTAGTACTGTGTAGGTGACATGTAGTATTGTGTAGATGACATGTAGTACTGTGTAGGTGACATGTAGTATTGTGTAGATGACATGTAGTACTGTGTAGGTGACATGTAGTATTGTGTAGATGACATGTAGTACTGTGTAGGTGACATGTAGTATTGTGTAGATGACATGTAGTACTCTGTAGGTGACATGTAGTATTGTGTAGATGACATGTAGTACTCTGTAGGTGACATGTAGTATTGTGTAGATGACATGTAGTACTGTGTAGATGACGTTTAAATGAGCCACAAAACATCTAATGAACTGTAAACGTGTATTTATACTGTAAAACATGGAGACTGTCTCAGTGTACAGAGACGTACAGTGATCACAGTTTAGTAAATGTTTACCGTGTACGTCTGTTAACATCAAATATTCAGTGTACATTAATCAGAGCCTCCTAAGGTACCAGATATAGAATACATACGAGTGCCACTGTTTTTCAAAAACATTATTTTTAAAAAAATATTAATTTTCACATTTGAATGTCTGTTTTTTTACAATTCAAATATATCTTTGAATTTAGAATATGTGTTGACGGCCGTAGTGTGTAGGAGTCCTGTCCATCAGGAGCAGTATCTGTATATCTGTGTTCTGTTGGAGGAAACATCTTTTTAGATGTTGATTTTTGGAAGTTGTGAATCGATTCAGTTTTTACCACCTCTACACGTTACTGTACCAGCATCCAGCAGTCAGTGAGCCGTGGACAATGTGCTCGACTCGTCCCTAAAATGAAGCCCCCCCCCCCCCCCCCCCCCGCTGTAGTCCTGCAGATTAGACTGCAGTGTTGTAGAACTACATTGTTGTAGTGCTGCAGTCCTACAGTTTAAAGTGTGTGTCTGTGTGTTGTGATCAGCTGGTGAATCATGTGACGGTCAAACAGTGACATCAATGTTTGTAACAGAGAGGGAACATCACATGATGCTGACACACACACACACACACACACACAACACTGCTGCATTCGTCCCATCTAACGTTAACCCCTCGTGTGACTGACCAGCAGCGAGTCACAGTTAAACTTTCACTTTTATGAAGTAGCTCCGGATGGATGCATCTAGAGGGCCAGAAGCAACTCGCTATGAAAACATAACCGCTGTACCCCTAGTACTACAGTACTTCAGTGTGACGGTTCCTGGTTTGTGTTGCAGGTCAGACGTGGGTCCTCCAACATGGCGGCAGCGTCATACGACCAGCTGCTGAGACAGGTGGAGGTGTTAAAGATGGAGAACTCCAACTTGAGACAGGAGCTGCAGGACAACTCCAACCACCTGACCAAACTGGAAAGTGAGGCCTGCAACATGAAGGTCAGTACTCACAATACTACTCAAGTACTGCTGAAAAACTGCACACAGTACTGCTGACTTCAGAACTGCTGTAAAAAAAACGTACCTGAGAAATACTGAGACCTCCAGTATGAAGGTCAGTACTCATCATAATACTGAAATACTGCTCACACTACTGGTGAAATACTGCACACAGTACTACTGAAATACTGCACACAGCACTACTGAAATACTGCACACAGTACTGGTGAAATACTGCACACAGTACTACTGAAATACTGCACACAGTACTACTGAAATACTGCACACAGTACTGGTGAAATACTGCACACAGTACTACTGAAATACTGCACACAGTACTGGTGAAATACTGCACACAGCACTACTGAAATACTGCACACAGTACTGGTGAAATACTGCACACAGTACTACTGAAATACTGCACACAGTACTACTGAAATACTGCACACAGTACTGGTGAAATACTGCACACAGCACTACTGAAATACTGCACACAGTACTGGTGAAATACTGCACACAGTACTACTGAAATACTGCACACAGTACTACTGAAATACTGCACACAGTACTGGTGAAATACTGCACACAGTACTGGTGAAATACTGCACACAGTACTACTGAAATACTGCACACAGTACTGGTGAAATACTGCACACAGTACTACTGAAATACTGCACACAGCACTACTGAAATACTGCACACAGTACTGGTGAAATACTGCACACAGTACTACTGAAATACTGCACACAGTACTGGTGAAATACTGCACACAGTACTACTGAAATACTGCACACAGTACTGGTGAAATACTGCACACAGTACTACTGAAATACTGCACACAGTACTACTGAAATACTGCACACAGCACTACTGAAATACTGCACACAGTACTGGTGAAATACTGCACACAGTACTGGTGAAATACTGCACACAGTACTACTGAAATACTGCACACAGTACTACTGAAATACTGCACACAGTACTGGTGAAATACTGCACACAGTACTACTGAAATACTGCACACAGTACTACTGAAATACTGCACACAGTACTGGTGAAATACTGCACACAGTACTGGTGAAATACTGCACACAGTACTACTGAAATACTGCACACAGTACTGGTGAAATACTGCACACAGTACTGGTGAAATACTGCACACAGTACTACTGAAATACTGCACACAGTACTGGTGAAATACTGCACACAGTACTACTGAAATACTGCACACAGTACTACTGAAATACTGCACACAGTACTGGTGAAATACTGCACACAGTACTGGTGAAATACTGCACACAGTACTACTGAAATACTGCTCACTGCTCAACGTTTGTATAACGAGAGATGAATGCAGACAAACTTGTCAAAATTATAATCCAAACATACGTCAGATCACATTGAAGTCTGAGATCTTCAGTTTTCTGTCCACCTAAAGGAGGACCTGACTGTTAGTGAAGAACCAGATGAGCCGGTCTGATGTACACATCATACATGTACACGTTTACAGGAAGGAACATACATGTAGATCTCTCTCTCTGTCTGTCATATAGACTCAGTGTCTCTCTGTCTTCGGCCCAGAATAGACTTGTGGTATTTTCCACCAATCACGCGCTGCTGTGAGCTTCAGAATGAGCTCCTTGTTGTTGATCAGAGTGAGATATTTGACTGTTTGAGGATCTTTGGTTTCCCGTAGAGGACTCAGGAAACCTGTCAGTGAGCTGTCTGACGTCTCTGCTCGTCTTCCCTCACTCTCTTCTTCTTCATCGCCTTTCTTCTTCTTCTTTTTATTGTCGTTCACTTTCTGTTGTTTTTCCTTTCTTTATTTTTTCTCTTTTTATTTTTTTTCCTTTATTGCAGCGTTTTGTTTAATTGCTTTAATTCATTTTCTGATTTTATTTTTTGTTTTATTGCTTTCAATGTTTTTTTTTCTGATTGTTTAATTGTCTTGTATTTCCTGCCGTGTCTTTTCCCTCCTTTCCACGTGTTTTATAGTTTTATTTTTTCTGCTTTAATTCTTTTCTTCAGTTTTTATTGTTTCCGTCTGTTTTTAGTATTTATTTTTTTACTTTCCACATTTTTATTTCTTTTATTGTCCTGATTTAGTTTTTTGATTAATTAATTTTCTGATTTTAGTTTTTGTTTTATAGCTTTAGATATTTTGTTCTGATTGTTTAATTGTCTTGTTTTTCCTGCCGTGTCTTTTCCCTCCTCTCCATTTGTTTTATATTGTTTCTGTCTGTTTTTATTATTTATTTTGTTACATTCCACATTTTTATTTCTTTTATTGTCCTGATTTTAGTTTTTAGTTTAATTCATTCTCTGACTGTTCTCATAGTTTCTGTCTTGTTTTTTTTTCTGTATATTCGTGTCTCTCTGTGTTTTTGTTGTTTTTTTAACTTGTAGTTTTATTCTTTATTGTCCTGTCCTTCCCCTCCAAACTCACACTCACTTCCCGTTTCCCGTGTCCTGTTTCCCGTTTCCTGTTTACTGTCGATGAGCAGAAAACACTCATGGACAGTGTGAGTAGTGTTAGTTTCCATCATGTCGCTGTATGAACGCTGCCGTTTCATCGTGGTGAGTCTGGAAACAATGATTTAGAGACAGAGAGAGACGGTGGTATAAATCAGTTATTATGTGTGTTACTCATTTCAACAATAACCTCATTATAGTTGTGATTAATAATGTATTAATATCATGAATATTTGTGTTGTTTTGTCAGGAGTATGTTTTTATTTTAAAGACTCTGGTGCCCCCCGGTGGTCGGATGAGGAAACACAGACTTGGTGAACGGTGATGTAACGCTGGACCACTTTTATTTTCTCATGTAAAACAGGAAGTGCTGAAGCAGCTGCAGGGCACCATAGAAGAAGAGTCTGGAGACGCGTCTGGCTCTCAGCTGGAGCTCATTGAGAGACTGAAAGGTGAGCAAAACAAACACACACACACACACACACACACACACACACACACACACACACACACACACACACACACACACACACACACTGTGTAATGTGATCTCCCTCCTCCTCCTCTAGAGATGAGCCTGGAGTCTGCGGGTTTTAAGCCCAGGTCGAGGCCTCCTCTGCCCCCCTCGTCCTCCTCCAGCTCGACCTCTTCTGGTTCTGGAGCTCCAGGAGGAGCAGCTGGAGGCTCCGGAGCTCCAGGCCCCCCGACGACCGCCGGCTTCCCCAGGAAAGGGCTGCCGACTGCGGGCAGAGACAGCCATGACCGCTGCCTGGAGGACCTGGAGAAGGAGAGGTACTACTTAGAGTACTGGCAGTACTGTCATTCTGTAACTACTAATAGTACTGTAATACTGCAACTACTGACAGTACTACTGAGAGTACTGGCAGTAGTACTACTGAGAGTACTGGCAGTAGTACTACTGAGAGTACTGGAAGTAGTACACTCAGAATACACAAAGTAATACTACAGCTACAACACATTTAAATGTGTTCAACTGGTACTAGTACCAGTAGTACTGTTGCAGTACTATTACACTACGGGTTCTACTGCAGATTGTACTGCTATCACTGCTGCTGTAAGTAGTACTACTAAAAGTACTGCTGTTAGTACTAGGATAGATTTTTTTTCTTGTTTATTTATGTAGTTTTTGTCAGAATTAAAATGTTCTCTGTCGCTCTCTCTCTGTCTGTCTCTGTCTCTCTCTGATTGGCTCCTGTCTGTCTCTGTCTCTCTCTGATTGGCTCCTGTCTGTCTCTGTCCTGCTCTTTGATTGGCTCCTGTCTGTCTCTGTCCTGCTCTCTGATTGGCTCCTGTCTGTCTCTGTCTCTCTCTGATTGGCTCCTGTCTGTCTCTGTCTCTCTCTGATTGGCTCCTGTCTGTCTCTGTCTCTCTCTGATTGGCTCCTGTCTGTCTCTGTCCTGCTCTTTGATTGGCTCCTGTCTGTCTCTGTCCTGCTCTCTGATTGGCTCCTGTCTGTCTCTGTCTCTCTTTGATTGGCTCCTGTCTGTCTCTGTCCTGCTCTCTGATTGGCTCCTGTCTGTCTCTGTCCTGCTCTCTGATTGGCTATTGTCTGTCTCTGTCCTGCTCTCTGATTGGCTCCTGTCTGTCTCTGTCCTGCTCTTTGATTGGCTCCTGTCTGTCTCTGTCCTGCTCTCTGATTGGCTCATGTCTGTCTCTGTCTCTCTCTGATTGACTCCTGTCTGTCTCTGTCCTGCTCTCTGATTGGCTCCTGTCTGTCTCTGTCTCTCTCTGATTGGCTCCTGTCTGTCTCTGTCTCTCTCTGATTGGCTCCTGTCTGTCTCTGTCTCTCTCTGATTGGCTCCTGTCTGTCTCTGTCCTGCTCTCTGATTGGCTCCTGTCTGTCTCTGTCCTGCTCTCTGATTGGCTCCTGTCTGTCTCTGTCTCTCTCTGATTGGCTCCTGTCTGTCTCTGTCCTGCTCTCTGATTGGCTCATGTCTGTCTCTGTCTCTCTCTGATTGGCTCCTGTCTGTCTCTGTCTCTCTCTGATTGGCTCCTGTCTGTCTCTGTCCTGCTCTCTGATTGGCTCATGTCTGTCTCTGTCTCTCTCTGATTGGCTGCTGCTCCCTCAGGTCTCTCCTATTGGCTGAGCTGGAGAAGGAGGAGAAGGAGAAGGACTGGTATTACGCTCAGCTGCAGAATCTCACCAAGAGGATCGACAGTCTGCCGCTCACTGAGAACGTAAGAACACGTTTTACTGTTACACAGGAAGTATTTCTACGTTTATGTTCCGTCTCTAAATACTTCATTACCCATGAGCCCCGGTTGCCGTTGCCCCGGTGACGTGACGAGCGTTTGTGTGTCAGTTCACTCTGCAGACGGACATGAGTCGGCGCCAGCTGGAGTTTGAGGCTCGTCAGATCCGTTCAGCGATGGAGGAGCAGCTGGGCTCCTGTCAGGAGATGGAGAGGAGGGCGCAGGTAGGATCACTACTGTTCACCTGTTCACCTGAACCACGACACCATAGTCAACAACACTCTGTGTGTGTCCTCAGGCTCGCGTGTCCCGTATTCAGCAGATAGAGAAAGACATCCTGAGACTGGGAGCACGGCTGCAGGTAGCCTCCCAGGTGACCTCACAGGTAAACTCACCTGTTCTATGTGATGATCTTAATGTGATGTTAACCCTTTGAACTCTGCAGTAGTAATCGTCCACCAGTGCTGATGTTGGTATTTTTGCTTATTGTGATGTCATTGCTTGGAGCAAAATCTTGTTTATAAAAAAAAAAGAAAAATGTATTTAACATAACATCAAAATTAAAACAAACATACAAATTATTAAAAAAAACCATTAAATACATTTTTAAAATAATAAAATGTTTATAAATTTATGAACAAAAATAAACCACTTTTAATGTTTGATTTATGTTAAAGGTCACTTTACAAAGATTAAACATTATCATTAGTTAATCATTCAAAGTCATTTTAGATGTTTAGTTCGTGCTAATGTTTATTTAATCTGATGTGGATGAAACGTTCACCTGTCCTCTCTCTCTCTCCAGGTGGAGGAAGCTCAGGGGCCGAGCGACAGCAGCGGATTGGCCGGAGTTCAGGTGAGCATCTCGTTCTTCTTCTTCGTCTTATTTTGAATCTTATTTATTTTGTTTTAACCTTTTTTTTTTTTTTTTTCCTCCTTCAGAGCTCCAGCAGCCGGTTGGACCACGAACCAGCCAATGAGGCGAGCTACTCTGTGCCTCGACGAATCACCAGCCACCTGGGAACCAAGGTTACTAACTCTGCCTAGCAACAACCCTTAAATACTGTATCCCTCCGCCAAAATATTTTATCACCTCAATAACCAAGCAGCAACCAGAGCGCTGTAAAAAAAAAAATCCCATCTGTGAAGATGGTGTACGCTGTAAAAAGTTGTCTTGTGTCACCCCCCTGCAGGTGGTGATGGTGTACACTGTAAAAAGTTGTCTTGTGTCGCCCCCCTGCAGGTGGAAACAGTGTACACTGTAAACAGTTGCTTGTGTCGCCCCCTGCAGGTGGAGATGGTGTACAGTCTTCTGTCAATGTTGGGGACTCATGATAAAGACGACATGTCGCGGACTCTGCTCGCCATGTCGAGCTCGCAGGACTCGTGCATCGCCATGCGTCAGTCGGGCTGTCTGCCGCTGCTCATCCAGCTGCTGCACGGCAACGACAAGGACTCCCTGTTGCTAGGTAACCACTAGTTCCCATAGAAGTAAAGTGTTGTCACAGGTAACTCTTTTACCTTTACCTGTTTTATTTACATCTCTCCTGTTGCCTAGGTAACTCCCGCGGCAGTAAAGAGGCTCGTGCGCGGGCGTCGGCGGCGCTGCACAACATCGTTCACAGCCAGCCCGACGACAAGCGAGGCCGGCGTGAGATCAGGGTGCTCCACCTGCTGGAGCAGGTGCGTCATTACTGCGAGGAGTGTTGGAGCTGGCAGGAGAACCACGAGAGGGGCGTCGACCAGGAGGACAACCCCAGTGAGTGATGTCACACACACTCTGACCAATCAGGAGGACAGACAGCCTCTTGTGTATATAATATATATATATAATGTGTTATATAATACATAAAGTATATATAAATACTGTGTGTTACTGTGTCTTCAGTGCCGTCTCCAGTGGAGCATCAGATCTGTCCGGCCGTCTGCGTCCTCATGAAACTTTCCTTCGACGAGGAACATCGGCACGCCATGAACGAACTCGGTGAGCGTGACGATAGACAGCTGATTTACTAACTGGAAAAACTGACCGGTTTAACGAGTCCCGACTTGTTTAACAAGTCTGGACTGGTTTAACGAGTCTGGACTGGTTTAATGAGTCTGGACTGGTTAAACGAGTCCTGACTAACAAGTCCTGACTAACGAGTCCTGCCTAACGAGTCCTGCCTAACGAGTCCTGACTAACGAGTCCTGACTAACGAGTCCTGACTAACGAGTCCTGACTAACGAGTCCTGACTTGTTTAATTTATTGGTATTTATACTCTCTGTATCTCTGTGGGTTTTTCGTCCCTGCAGGCGGTCTGCAGGCGGTGGCGGAGCTGCTGCAGGTGGACTGTGAGATGTTCGGTCTGAGCAGCGATCATTACAGCGTCACGCTGCGGCGATACGCCGGCATGGCGCTCACCAACCTGACCTTCGGAGACGTAGCCAATAAGGTTGGAGGAAAACACGAACAACACGTTTACACATCGTTGGTTGTTTTAACCAGATCACAGCTTCACGTTGTTGTTTTCCCATCAGGCCACGCTGTGCTCCATGAAGGGCTGCATGAGAGCGATGGTCGCTCAGCTGAAGTCTGACAGCGAAGACCTGCAGCAGGTAAACTCACCCGTTACCACGGCAACTGCCTCACGCCTGTTTTGTCTGTCTGACGTTTATTTAGTTCAATGTTTTTGTTGGTGTCGTTTTTGAATATTTCGTTGTCGTTTTTGTTGTTTTATATTTTTACGTTGTACTTCCTGTTTGTTTTTTTTAGGTGATAGCGAGCGTGTTGAGGAACTTGTCGTGGCGTGCTGATGTCAACAGTAAGAAGACGCTGCGTGAGGTCGGCAGCGTGCGAGCGCTGACGGGCTGTGCTCTCGAGGTCCAGAAGGTAAATATTGTTGACTATGACTTAAAGTGGGCATGTCTGTAAAGGGGAGACTCGTGGGTACCCATAGAACCCATTTACATTCACTGATCTGGAGGTCAGAGGTCAAGGGACCCCTTTGAACATGGCCATGACAGTTTTTCCTCTCCAACATTTAGTGTCAGTTTGGAGCGTTATTTAACCTCCTTCATGACCAGCTAGTCTGACATGGTTGGTACCGATGGATTCATCAGGTTCTAGAGTTTACTATGAAGCCTTTTCAGACTTTTTTCTTTACATTTTCCTAACTTCTCTTCTGCCCTTTTTTCAATCATTTTTAGGACATTTTTCAGACTTTTCTTCTGATATCTTTTGTTAATTTTTCCTATTTTTTTGGGACATTTTTAGCACATTTTGTACTTTTCTTCTGCCTTTATTCGGTCATTACCAGCTGACACAGTTTGGTTGAGCCTCCGTAGCATTGTGTGTAGTGAAAACCAAAGAGGAGAGCAGAGGCCGGAGCCGTGATCATTTTTCGGTCATTTTCATATGATCCCAGTATCTTCACTCTAGCTTTAAAACTGAGCCGCTACGACCTAAAAATCACAAGTTCCGTTAAATAAATCAAACTAATTTGCGTTAACTCGTTATTATATTATATATATATATATATTATTGTTATATTATATATTATATTATCATCCCGTTAGCTTTAACAGCTCTAGTCTGAGCACGCTCTGACATCAGCTGTTTTTTTCTTCTTCTGCTCCTTCAGGAGTCGACCCTGAAGTCCGTACTGAGCGCGCTCTGGAACCTGTCGGCTCACTGTACGGAGAACAAGGCGGATATCTGCGCGGTGGACGGCGCTCTGGCGTTTCTGGTGGGAACGCTGACGCACCGCAGCCACACCAACACGCTCGCCATCATCGAGAGCGGCGGCGGCATCCTGCGCAACGTCTCCAGCCTCATCGCCACCAACGAAGCGCACAGGTAAACAACGGGAAACAAGTAAACAACCTGTAGTTGCCATAGTAACCACTAGGTGGATTAAATATTGTGTCTCTTCTCCCTGGTTGTTGTCTTGCAGGCAGATCCTGCGTGAGCACGGCTGCCTGCCGACGCTGCTACAGCACTTGAAGTCTCACAGTTTGACCATCGTGTCCAACGCCTGCGGGACGCTCTGGAATCTGTCGGCCAGAGACGCCAAAGACCAGGAGGCATTATGGGAGCTGGGCGCCGTGGGCATGCTGCGCAACCTCATTCACTCCCGGCACAAGATGATCGCCATGGGCAGCGCCGCCGCCCTGCGTAACCTGATGGCCAACCGGCCGGCACGCTACAAGGATGCCAGCGTGGTGTCGCCGGGCGCTGGCGCCCCATCACTGCACGCCCGCAAACAGAAGGCGTTATTCGAGGAGCTGGACGCCCAACAGCTGTCAGAGACTTTCGACAACATCGACAACCTGAGCCCCAAGGCGGCGCACAGGAAGGGGCGGGGCTGTAACGGCGCCGGAGGAGGAGGAGGAGGGAACACAACGCGCTCATACACCAACACGCCGGTGCTGTCGAGCCCGAAGAACGGAGACGGCTCAAAAAGGACGGGTGAGGAAGTGACATACGCTCGGCCGGTGTTCCCGCCCAGCGTCCGAGCGTCCAGCGACAGCCTCAACAGCGTGACGAGCGCAGACGGCTACGGCAACCGCGGCAAGACCAAACCGTCAGCGGAGCCGTTCTACTCGTCAGACGAGAGCCGAGACAACAAGTGCTGCGTCTACAGGAAGTACCCGGCCGACCTCGCACACAAAATCCGCAGCGCCAACCACATGGCGGACGACGACGGCGCGGAGTTGGACACGCCCATCAACTACAGCCTGAAGTACTCCGACGAACAGCTGAATTCTGGGAGACAGAGTCCGAGTCACCGCGGCAGCATCGAGAGCGACGAGGACGACGAAACGGACGCCAGGCTGA
The DNA here is from genome assembly GCF_043250625.1 of Sebastes fasciatus. Taxonomy (NCBI): domain Eukaryota; kingdom Metazoa; phylum Chordata; class Actinopteri; order Perciformes; family Sebastidae; genus Sebastes; species Sebastes fasciatus. The sequence goes on from NC_133813.1 coordinate 1,179,287, forward strand.
GGAGGAGGAACGACGGCGGTGACTCGGCACCGACCAGCGGCTGCATAGCGTCCGCCCCGCAGCCGCGCTACGTCGTCGCCACGGCAACGTCAGACTACGTTGGTGACTCCACCGGCGAGCAGCCAATCGACTACAGCCTGAAGTACGGCACTGACGCCGCCCGTAAACCGCTGTTCAAGCCACAAGAGACCGCTGCCCCCTCCGTCCCACCTCCTCCGTCATCCTCTGCCAACAAGCTCCGCCCCCCTCCACCCACAGCCAATCGGACGGGGCCAAAAGGCAACCAGGAGTCCACGCAGACGTACTGCGTGGAGGACACGCCCATCTGCTTCTCCAGAGGCAGCTCGCTCTCCTCGCTGTCATCAGAGGAGGAAGATGAGGACGGCGATGTCATTGGGAGGAAGAGGAGGGGCGGCAGCGGCGGCGGCAGTAATGACTACCCGACACTTCCTGTCAGCGAGAAAGACGCACACGAGCAGCAGCAGAGGCAGCAGAAGGAGGCGGAGAGCCAGACCGCCACTGCTACCGCCGCTTCCTCCTCACGGGGAAGACGTGCTCACCACCACCATCACGGCCACGCCCACCACCATCACCACCACCATGTGACGTCATCGGGCGCCAGGACTCCGAAGAGTCCACCGGAGCAGCCGTACGCTCAGGAGACGCCGCTGATGTTCAGCCGCTGCACGTCCGTCAGCTCCCTCGACAGCTTCTCCACCTCTTCCATCGCCAGCTCCGTGCGCTCCAGCGAGCCGTGCAGCGGCGTGCCGAGCGGCGTGGTCAGTCCCAGCGACCTGCCTGACAGCCCGGGACAGACTATGCCGCCGAGCCGCTCCAAGACGCCGCCGCTGCCGCCGGCGACGCAGAACACAAAGGAGGAGGAAAAGACGAAGAAGAAGGACGAGGAGAGCAGCGCAGACGTCCTGCTGCACTTCGCCACGGAGAGCACGCCGCACGGCTTCTCCCGAGCCTCCAGTCTGAGCGCGCTCAGTCTGGACGAGCCGTACATCGCAGCAGAGATGAGGGGGAAGAAAGAGGAGGAGGAGGGAGGAAACGAGGAGAGGAAGGAGGAGGCGGCTGCGAAACCGATCCTCGACGAATCGGACGACGACGATGACATTGAGATCCTGGAGGCGTGCATCAACATGGCCATGCCCAAGTCGTCACGGAAACCAAAGAAACAGCAACAAGCAGCGCCAAGGAAACCCAGCCAGCTTCCTGTTTATAAGCTCCACCCACCTCAAAGCCGCGCCCAATCACAGCAGAGGAAGGACGTGCCGCCGCCAGCGGAGGAGGTGCCGAGAGTTTACTGCGTGGAGGGAACGCCGCTCAACTTCTCCACCGCCACCTCGCTTAGTGACCTCACCATCGACTCCCCACCCAATGAGGAGGCAGCAGCAGCTGTCATACTTGTAGCCCCGCCCCCCTCCAGCCAGAGGAGGGGGGCGGGACTACCTGAGGGTGAGAATGGTGACGACATCCTCGCCGAGTGCATCAGCGCCGCCATGCCCAAAGCCAAACCCAGAAAACCAATCAGAGCAGCAGCGAACAGCGAGCACCTCCAACCCCCGCCTCTTCCTCCTCCGGTCCCGCCTCCTCTCGGCCTGCAGCAGCAGAAGAAGAAGCCGACGTCGCCGGTGAAGCCGATGCCCCAGCGGGCGGCTTATGGCGTCGCCACGGCAACATCCGCCAAAGCAAAACCAGGGTTTGCCTTTGACTCGCCGCACCACTACACGCCCATTGAAGGCACGCCGTGCTGCTTCTCACGCAACGACTCGCTGAGCTCGCTCGACTTCGACGAAGACGACGGCGGTGAGAAGGACGAAGAGAAGAAAAGAAAAGAAGAAGAAGGCAGGAAGAGGAAGCAGCAGACGGCGGCTGTTTTCCCGCGAACGAAACCTGCAACCAACGCGGCGTCGACGACGGACGAGAAGCAGAAGTTTGCCATCGAGGACACGCCCGTCTGCTTCTCCAGAAACTCCTCCCTGAGCTCGCTGAGCGACATCGACCAGGAGAACAACAACAAGGAGTTCGCTCCGCCGCCGCCTGAGCAGCAAGATGGAGGCAAAGCAGCAATAAAGTCTCCTCCTCCTCCGCAGGAAGAGTTGAAGCCCCGCCCCAATGCGGCGAGCGGCTACGCCCCCAAAGCGTTCCACGTGGAGGACACGCCCGTCTGCTTCTCCAGGAACTCGTCGCTCAGCTCGCTGAGCATCGACTCAGAAGACGACCTGCTGCAGGAGTGCATCAGCTCCGCCATGCCCAAGAAGAAGAAGAAAGCTGCAGCCGCCGCCACCAACGCCTCCGTCGTAACGCCACTTCCAGTCACCAAAGCTGAAGATGGCATTTTGGCCGAGGAGGAGCCTTCAGAGGCGCCAAGAAGCCCCGCCTCCCCTGATTCAGAGTCATTTGATTGGAAGGCGATCCAGGAAGGCGCCAACTCAATCGTCAGCAGCCTGAACGCTGCCGCCGCCGCCGCCACGTCTCTGTCCCGCCAACCGTCATCAGACTCTGACTCGGTCCTGTCCCTGAAGTCTGTGGGCTCGCCGTTCCGCCTGCCGGCAGCCAATAACAACGCAGAAGAAGATGTGGAGGAGAAGGAGGAGGCGGCGGTGAAGCGAGGGGCGAGGATCCTGAAGAGCGGTGAACGCAGCTCGCTGGAGGCCAAGAAGAAGAAGGAGGAGCTAGAGGAGGAGGAGGAGGCGAAGGCGCTGAGAGGCGGGAAGAAGGTGTACAGCAGGAGTCTGATAACGGGTAAGCCGAGGGCGGAGCCAGCAGCCAGGGGGCGGAGCAAACCCAGAGCGGCAGCCGTGGCCAAACCTCCAGGAAGCAGCGAAGGCGCCGACAGAGGAGGCGGGTCCTCTCGGGACTCCACGCCGTCTCACTCTTCCACAGCAGCCAATCAGAAAGGAGGGAAGCTGCTGCAGATGCCGCGCACGGCGTCTCCAGGAAGTGCATCATCATCGTCTTCATCGGCCTCCAGACCGGCCAAACAGAGCGGGGCGGCGAGGAGCGGCGGCGGCATCCCTAGGAGCGAGTCGGCGTCGAGGGTCAGTGGCTCCACGGCGGCCAAGAAGCCGAAGGCGGAGCCAGAGAAGCCGGCGCTGGTCCGTCAGTCGACCTTCATCAAAGAAGCACCGAGCCCGACGCTGAAGAGGAAGCTGGAGGAGTCTGCGGCGGCGGCGGCGGCGGCGGCGGCGGCGGCGGCGGCGGCGGCGTTAGAGTCACCGTCCAGCCCCGATACACCGCTACCAGCAACAACTAGGAGACACGACATCAACCGCTCACACTCTGAGAGCCCGTCACGCCCGCAGGAAGTGACATCATCACGGTTCAGCCGCACCGGCACCTGGAAGCGGGAAAACAGTGGCGGGGGGGGAGGAGGAGGAGGGAGCGGCGGTAAACACTCGACATCGTTACCACGCGTGGGAACATGGAAGAGGTCAGGAAGCTCGTCGTCAGTGCTGTCGGCGTCATCGGAGTCCAGCGAGAAGGGGCGGAGCGAGGAGGAGAGCGCTGTGAGGTCGAAGGGAACGTGGAGGAAGGCAAAGGGCGGCGGTAGCGGCGGCAGCGGCAGCGGCGGCAGCGACTCGTCAGCCGGACGGAGCTTCGCCGAAAAATCCGAAGACGTCTGGGTTCGTCTGGAGGACTGTCCCGTCAACAACCCGCGCTCCTCCTCCTCCTGTTCAGCCCGCTCTCCCACCACCGCCAACGCCCCGCCCGTCATCGACAGCCCCGCGTCCTCCAAGATCCCCTCCTCCTCCTCTTCCTCCTCCTCCAACCTCAACCTGCGCCGGAGCTGCGAGAGCCTCGACGACAAGCCGCCACCGCCGCCGCCGCCCGAGCGCCCCCAACACCAGCAGCACCAGCAGCAGCAGCAGCAGCAGCAGCAGCAGCAACGCAGTCAGCAGCGCAGCGGCGCCGTGGCGGCTCGGGTCAGCCCCTTCAATTACACGCCGAGCCCGAGGAAGAGCAACTCTGAGGTCACCACCACCCCCACCCCCACCCCCACCCCCACCCCCACGCCAACCACCACGACAGCATCTTCAACAACCCCCACGCGACCTTCACTCATCCCCACCCCCGTCACCAAAAAGCGGGAGCCGAAGGGCGGAGAGGGCGGCGGCGGCAGCGGCGGAGAACGCGGTTCGTACATAGTGACGTCGGTGTGAAAAGAACCAGGAAGAAGACTCTTGTAGACACAGAATGGCTGCCACAGTTTGGACAGTTGCCAGAACGGAGGACGTGTACATACGGAGGGAGAAATGTCAGAAAGTGTTTGTGAACTGTACAGGAAGTGTATTTAAGTGCTAGCCCCGCCCCCTCCCCTCCCTCCTCTCCCCTCATTGGCTCCCCTCACCTGTCCGTCACGGTTCTTTAATCGACCAGAGAAAACTTTAAAAATGAGCTTTTTATGTTTTTATACCACTAAAAATGATGTGTAGCGCTTAGCTCCGCCCCCTTTCTGCCTGTGTTCCCGCATGGCCCCGCCCCCCTAACGATGACCGTTACCATGGTGATATAACGATGATGACGATGATGATGATGATGTTTCTGCTAGCTGTAGCGTCGGAGCTGATTCGGCTCTTTTGGAAGTTTTCATGTTTTTTTTAACGGAGTTTGGTTCTGAGGAAAAACGAGATTTTTCTCCCGTTTTTTGGGTAGAAATTAATTTATTTTCTCCGTGTGGAGACGAACGTGTCGACTCTGATGCAGTTTGAGATGAGAGTTTCAAAGTTAACCTTGTTTGAGTCCAAAATAATCCAAAATAATCCAGAAAACCTTTTTCAGCTGCATTCAGTGACGTAGTTTAATGAGCAGATGTTTGACAGCTGTGATGTTCAAATTAAAGATTCTCTGTCAGACGGATGTAAAAATCAGTTTTTCAGAACCTCACTCGTCACTCACACAAACGGCATTTATTGCAGAGGGAAGTTTGCCGCCAGCCGACCGATCTGTAAACATTTAAACACGTTGAAGAGCCGGTATGTGAGGAAACGTTTGTTCTTGAACTTCCTGGTGAATTTTGAGGATTTGTAGTCGTCGTCGTCGTCTGTTGGCTGAAAACTTCCCGCTCCGTGCCTCGTTGGAAACAAATAACACTGTAAAACGTAAGTTATTGCTGTAAAACCTTTTAACTTTGAAGCACATAATTTAAAACAAAAATGTTTTTTTTTTTGCCAAAATAAGTTTCCACAGTGTTCTTCATGGCTGTAACTTGATTTTTATGTTGATGCTGAGGAAAACAACTCTTTTTGGTGAAATGTTAACCAGATGATGAACAATAAAAATTCAACATTTTAGGTGCAAACGTTGCTGCTTGGTTGATTGATTGTTGTGAAACTGTAAAGTTCTGGTGCTGATGGGCAGAATAAACTTAACGAGGACGTTTCTGTTATTAAATATTTAACACATTAGTGAGTTCTCCTTAAATCAAACTGGTCAAAACCACCGACTGAAAGATCAATAAGTGGTTCAGCTGTTTACATTCAGCATGCAGCCCTCCTGTATTGATTTGTTTAAGATGAACAAGGGCTGTCAAAGTTAACGCCATGATAACGCCAATTAGTTTTAACGCCACTAAACTCTTTAACGCAACGTGTGATTCTTTGGTATTAGCGGGCTCAATTTAAAGCTAGAGTGAAGATACTGGTATCATATGAAACTAGAAAACAGGATGAATCCATCGGTAAATGTCCGAAAAAAGGTGGAAGAAACGCTGGAGAAGTCAGAAGCATGTCCTAAAAATGACTGAAAAATATCCAAAAAATGACTGCACCACCTCCACTCGAACCCTTAGTGCACGGCACGGCCTCCACTCGAACCCTTAGTGCACGGCACGGCCTCCACTCGAACCCTTAGTGCACGGCACGGCCTCCACTCGAACCCTTGGTGCACGGCACGGCCTCCACTCGAACCCTTGGTGCACGGCACCGCCTCCACTCGAACCCTTAGTGCACGGCACCGCCTCCACTCGAACCCTTGGTGCACGGCACCGCCTCCACTCGAACCCTTGGTGCACGGCACCGCCTCCACTCGAACCCTTAGTGCACGGCACGGCCTCCACTCGAACCCTTAGTGCACGGCACCGCCTCCACTCGAACCCTTAGTGCACGGCACGGCCTCCACTCGAACCCTTAGTGCACGGCACCGCCTCCACTCGAACCCTTAGTGCACGGCACGGCCTCCACTCGAACCCTTAGTGCACGGCACGGCCTCCACTCGAACCCTTAGTGCACGGCACCGCCTCCACTCGAACCCTTAGTGCACGGCACCGCCTCCACTCGAACCCTTAGTGCACGGCACCGCCTCCACTCGAACCCTTAGTGCACGGCACCGCCTCCACTCGAACCCTTAGTGCACGGCACCGCCTCCACTCGAACCCTTAGTGCACGGCACGGCCTCCACTCGAACCCTTAGTGCACGGCACGGCCTCCACTCGAACCCTTAGTGCACGGCACGGCCTCCACTCGAACCCTTAGTGCACGGCACGGCCTCCACTCGAACCCTTAGTGCACGGCACGGCCTCCACTCGAACCCTTAGTGCACGGCACCTCCTCCACTCGAACCCTTAGTGCACGGCACCGCCTCCACTCGAACCCTTAGTGCACGGCACCGCCTCCACTCGAACCCTTAGTGCACGGCACCGCCTCCACTCGAACCCTTAGTGCACGGCACCGCCTCCACTCGAACCCTTAGTGCACGGCATGGCCTCCACTCGAACCCTTAGTGCACGGCACCGCCTCCACTCGAACCCTTAGTTCAGGACCCCTTAGTGCACTGCACCGCTTCCACTGGAACCCTTAGTTCAGGAACCCTTAGTGCACGGCACCGCCTCCACTCGAACCCTTAGTGCACGGCACGGCCTCCACTCGAACCCTTAGTGCACGGCACGGCCTCCACTCGAACCCTTAGTGCACGGCACGGCCTCCACTCGAACCCTTAGTGCACGGCACCGCCTCCACTCGAACCCTTAGTGCACGGCACCGCCTCCGCTCGAACCCTTAGTGCACGGCACCGCCTCCGCTCGAACCCTTAGTGCACGGCACCGCCTCCGCTCGAACCCTTAGTGCACGGCACCGCCTCCGCTCGAACCCTTAGTGCACGGCACGGCCTCCGCTCGAACCCTTAGTGCACGGCACGGCCTCCGCTCGAACCCTTAGTGCACGGCACGGCCTCCGCTCGAACCCTTAGTGCACGGCACCGCCTCCGCTCGAACCCTTAGTGCACGGCACCTCCTCCGCTCGAACCCTTAGTGCACGGCACCGCCTCCACTCGAACCCTTAGTGCACGGCACCGCCTCCACTCGAACCCTTAGTGCACGGCACCGCCTCCACTCGAACCCTTAGTGCACGGCACCGCCTCCACTCGAACCCTTAGTGCACGGCACCGCCTCCACTCGAACCCTTAGTGCACGGCACCGCCTCCACTCGAACCCTTAGTGCACGGCACCGCCTCCACTCGAACCCTTAGTGCACGGCATGGCCTCCACTCGAACCCTTAGTGCACGGCACCGCCTCCACTCGAACCCTTAGTTCAGGACCCCTTAGTGCACTGCACCGCTTCCACTGGAACCCTTAGTTCAGGAACCCTTAGTGCACTGCACCGCCTCAACTGGAACCCGTAGTTCAGGAACCCTTAGTGCACTGCAGCACCTCCACTGGAACCCTTCGTTCAGGAACCCTTAGTGCACTGCACCGCCTTCACTGGAACCCTTAGTTCAGGAACCCTTAGTGCACTGCACCGCCTCAACTGGAACCCGTAGTGCACTGCAGCACCTCCACTGGAACCCTTAGTTCAGGAACCCTTAGTGCACTGCAGCACCTCCACTGGAACCCTTCGTTCAGGAACCCTTAGTGCACTGCAGCGCCTTCACTGGAACCCTTAGTTCAGGAACCCTTAGTGCACTGCACCGCCTTCACTGGAACCCTTCGTTCAGGAACCCTTAGTGCACTGCACCGCCTTCACTGGAACCCTTAGTTCAGGAACCATTAGTGCACTGCACCGCCTCCACTGGAAGGGCAGCCATTACTACGTTTCCCTCTACTGTCTTCTAACAATCCCACAATGCAATGCTCCATGTTTCCCCACTGCAGGACTAATAAAGGAATATCTTATCTTATCTGTGCTATAAGTGATGTGTGTTATTATTATTATTAATAGCAGTAACAGTCTGGTCATTTAAAAATCAAAACCATGAAATAGGATGTTGTTGAGTGGAACAGGTTACATTTCTCAGGGCTCTAGACTGCGACCAAAATGATCGCATATGCGACCTTTTTTTGGGAGTGCGAGTAAAATGTTAACCTAGTCGCATTGTGCGAGTGCGAATGAGTGATCATTACTGTTTTGGTAACAAGGTAAGAGTGATGGATATTGCAGATGAAAGCAGTGCTTTCTGTTCCTCACTGAAGCCTCTCTCTCCTCATCTGCACTCTCTGTTCTGTTTAAACAG